>NW_018164500.1:663527-683634 GCF_001263595.1 Phalaenopsis equestris | reverse complement strand
CGAAGCATTTTTTAAGTATTCGTTATTTTGGTGTCGAAGTGTCAAAAAGTTATCCGGAAATATGACAATATTACAGTCAAAATTCTTAGGAAAAAATAAGAAATGATTTGGTGTGATTTTTAGGATTTATTGGTGACTCTGAGAGATTTTGGAAAATTTGACATCTCGGGCGGTCCAGAGGCATTTTGATAATTTTTGGGAAAATTAGGTATTTTTGCAATTTTTTGGTATTAAATGGTCTAAATGATAATATCAAATGGTTTGAAGTGAATTTTGTGATTCAATGACAGCTTTGGGGAATTTTGAAAAATTAGAATATTCAAGTGAGATATTTTAGGGTAAATTGTGTTCAAATAATTTTAGTCTGCCCCATGGGTGCATTGACTGCAACATTGTGATATAAAAATGCAATGTTTATGATGATCATGACGATTATGAATGATGATGTAATGTATTGGAGTCAAAAAAAAGTGTAGAGTAGTGCAAGACTTTCTTGTGGTCCAAAGGTTCTATAGGAATTCTCATCAGGGTTCCCTTATATAATCTTTAATCTTTGTATTAAAAAAATTATTGATCACATATAACCAACATAGAGAACACAAAGATTTGGTTGAAATGTCTAAGAAGAAGGTGGGTACCATTTCTAAGATGCTAAGATAGTCATTAGGAAAGTCCTAAGGCTAGATCTTAGTCACTAAAGGAAAGACCCAAAACCCTCACCCAAAAGTGAGGTCAACAACTGGATATTGGATTCAAGAACTTCCTTTCATACACATTCCCACTGGGAGTTAATACGGAATTATGTTGCATGTGACTTTGGGAAGGTAAATCTGACTGGTGGAAAAGCTCTAAACGTGGTGAGGATGGGAGAAGTTGATATTGCACTCCCTAACAAGAGAAAATGGACTTTGCAAAATGTCAGACACATTCCTGTTCCTGAGAAAAACTTCATTTGTGTTGGGCAGCTCAATGAGGGTGGTCATTCAATGGTGTTCTCAGATAGCACCTGGAAGGCTGGAAGGTTGGAAGGTAACCAAAGGAGCATTTGTACTAGCTCAAGGTAAGAAAACTGACACACTATATATGACTACAGGTCTACTCAACACTATTGGTACTACAGTTTCAGAGAGCACGATAGATCTGTGGCATTGCAGGCTTGGTCACATGAGTCAGAGGGTCACATGAGTCAGAGCTTCAGAGCTGTGAAGAAATCTTGCAAGATGAAAATTTGAACAAGTGAGAGCTGCCCATGAAGGAGGAGACGAATTCTCTGCCAGGGAAGGAGGCATTGCACAACAAGTGGTGTACCGAACAAAGACTGTGTTTGATGGTAGTAAAAAGTACAAGACTGGACTTGTTGAAAAAAGCTTTCAGCTGAGACAAGATATTGGCCATGCAGTGGGAGTTGCAAGCAGTAAATGAGTAACCCAGAAATGAACTTAGAGGTAGGAGGTTGTGTTGATGTTGACATGTAGGCTGATGATTTTACTCTTGAAAACCTGAAGTTTTCCTCGACTTCAGTTGGTCTTCTGGCATGAAGACAGAGCCTTTGAGTTACAGAGGTGGAGGATATCATGTTTGAAGAAAAGGGTTTGTACAGTCAGCAGATGATGCAGCCAGTAGGTGGTGCAGTCAGTGTCTCAGTCTCCAAATGAGAGAATTCTTGGATATGGAGCCTGTTTTCTTCTGCCTCCCTCTCCGTGTCGCGCCTCACGCGAAACCGCATAATGTTTCCCGCCTCCTGCTCTTTCTCCGCGCAGCACCTCACGCGGAACCGCAGGAAGCTTCCCGTGTGAAGCTTGTCGCCTTCTTGCTTAATAAAATAAGGCTTTTAGCTTATTATAAATAAGCAGCAATTAGCTTGCTAATAGCCATCCCAATCAATCCTCTTCGGCTGATGCGTGCAAGGGAAAAGAACAAGGAAAAGCTTCTTACTTGTCTTTCTTCCCTTCGGTTTTCAGGCAAGAAAATAAACAATCTTTTGTTAATTTCTCCTCCTCACGTGGCTTTGGTGGAAAGAAAGATGGGAGAGAAAGGTGAGGAGAGAGAGAGAAAAAGAGAGATCTTTCTAGTAAACAACGAGGCACTCGACAGGTGAAATCTTCAACTTAACAAAATCCTCTACAACTCCGCCGACGAAGGCAAATTTGCCGAATCATGTAAATCTATATGTCTGTTATTCACTTTGCGAATTTTTCTCGTTCTAATTTTTTCGTTTTATTGCCGTCATTTTTCACAACACGTGTCTAATGAGCAAATATTATGTGGTGAGCACACATTCACACGCCATGTGATATACTATAGCGTGGCCACATCAAACTGTCATCTGGACGTGAGATCGAATTATTTTCTCATGTCCCGAGGACCCTACAACTCTAATTACTGTTAAAAAATGATGATTATTTTTTTTGAAAGGCACTATATCATTATTTAAGGACGCCGACGCCAAGTGGGGGGAAGGCGGCTACTTGGAAAAAATTTTGTGAGGTGGAGAAGTAGTGTTTTAAGTTATTTTTTTATAGCAGCTGGTTGGGATTAGGACTAAACGCCTGATTAGATACCACACATAATATATGAATACTAATTACTAAACTTTAAGTGTTCATAAATGATCCCGATGAGCGTAATAATAAAAGATAAATTTCAGATGCCAAATACCTCCGTGTATTAACATCGTTGTCGGTGCATATATTCTGTTATTATTTTCTCCATATTTTTTGTGAGAGCCTTTATGTGGCACTGACTTTATCTTTTATTCATTTATTTAGCAACTAGGACAGGCACCTTTTGTCAAAATCTTTTGTCCTAATATGGCAGAGATGAGCTGCAATTAAAGAAGGAAGAGCTTTCAATGCACGTCAACTTTCTTTTTTCTTGACCAAATTTAATACCCATTCAAGCTCCTAACGACTAGATCAAAATGGGCGGCGTCACATCAAGTTTCGCGACATGAAAAAATATATATTTTTGATTCAATTTTTTTGAATTCTATAATTCTTAAATATGCGTAAGGATAAATATACTTTAAATATTATATAATAAATCAAGTATTACTGTTACTTAAAATTAAAATAATTATTTATAATATTAATTTTGTTTAAATGTGAGTATGATAATCTTATCCAAAATTCTCTAAAAAATACCTTAGTTAGGTCTTGCAAGTGATAAAAGCAACAAACTCAGCATGTGAAAACCAAATTGGTTATCAAATCAGAAGAAGAAAATATTTATGGATCAATGAATTAATAGGGGTTGAGCAGTCATGAAGTTGCAAATGAAGAAGCAAGTGTCTGTTTGAGAAATTTGTTTTGTTGTTGTTATTTCTGATGAGAAATATTGTTTAGTCATTATCTATGTAATAAATTGAAATAAGTATAGTTTTTAAAATATTCATAAATAAATAACAGAAAAAGGTCATACTACCAAAAAAACCGACAGTCCGGTCCAAAATACTTTAATACATAAAAAAAGAATAAATTAATTGAAGCAAATTACTACAATAATGAGGACAATAACGGTAATCAACAAGTCTAGAATAATGTTTGTCTTGAAATCCTGATGACAAAGTCTTTAGAACAAGCTCCTCTTCATCACTACATCTCTCCTCGATTGATCACAGTCTAGAGGGTTCTCGCCTGTGTCATCAACCGACTGAAGAAGTCACAATATGTAAGGGTCATGTTTCTCGGACAAGAATAGAATCCTCTCTTGTAGTTGTCTTCCTTTTTGGACCTATACTAAACACACTTATCGCCACAATAGTATAGCAAAACTTTCGAAGTGTCTGATGATCTTAAGCTCATATTTCCTATTATAATAATACATAATTACTTTAATTAAAAAAAATTAGTAGATACAACATTCCAGATATTTAAAAAAAATATAAGCAGTCTTATAATTAAAAATTAAAATTTTTCGGTACACTAAAAAGAAATGTACAATACATATTGGTGCAAATATTTTGAAAAAAAAATGCATCCAGAGAAAACATAGAGACAAAATATGCATAAACTACAAATAACTAGGTGGTGTTATATAAGTACAGTCGTTGCATTCACCATTCACCAACGCATCAGTAATATCTTCTCTTATCTTTAACATCTCCTCAACATCTTCTCCCTCAGAAGTGTTGTATTCGTTTTTTCCAAAATCCTCGTCTTGCATCGAAGGTCCAACTTGATGTTGGTTAGCTTCCTCGGGCATGCATGTGGGAAAATCATCTATGACCTTGAAATTGATATTATCTCGGGATGGATGCCCCCGTATAAAATTATGGAGTGCATTTGTTGCAACAACTATCTTCACATATTTTTTGATGGAATATGCAGCCTATCTCGGAGTATGACCCGCTTCTTCTTCTTCCATACACCAAATGCTCACTCGATAACACTGCGTAATGTAGAGTGTCTTTTGTTTAAGAGCTCATTCCTCCCCTAATCACTTGGTTGTTGCGCTCAAAGTCAAGGAGGTGATATCTCGTGTCAGGAAATGACTTCAAAAAATCACGTTGCAATGGATATCTCGAATCAACAAGATAATACTTTTCTGAATAATTACAATATTAGTGGATTTGTTCAAAGGAAAATATAACAATGAAGGTTTAGTTTGATGCACCAACCTTGTTAAGGCATCAGGAATTTGTATTCGGGCTCCTCTATTGCAAATTTGAATATTCTGGTGTCGTGTGTACTCTCTTCTAACAAGCTGGCACAAATGTAAAATATGTTGAAATCACATATTGTTAATATATTATGTGTAGAAGCCCCGCATCTGCCGATATAGGCTATCTTTTTCTCATTTCCCACGTGTGCGTTAACATACGTTACATCCTTTGCTCTGATGCGGTCCTTATTATAAAAAAATGACATATATGCTATTTATAAATTTTGTTTACTTTAATGAACTATGAAGGAAGAGTGAGATTAATAACTTGAAAAGAGGCTTGTATCGTGGATCAATATGAATTTCCTGAGGTGTTTGAGCAAAAGATGGGTCCAGTGGTTTGATGATATCCGTAACCATTTTAACCAAAGAGTTAAACCCAATGTGGAAATACTTGCTAATCATCTCCGTGGAGTAATGGAAACACTCACAATATTTGAAGAGCGTGATAGCTTGAACTTCTTGGGATGTAAATCATAAAGATCCATGCATACAATATTTTGATTGTAATTCATCTAACAAATCACAAAACATAATTTTTGACATCCGAGACATACTGTGAATCTGAAATGGATGAGCTTCTAGTAGTTCACCAAGCAATTTGTCATCCACAAATGGCGATGAGACACAAGTTGTCTTACAAATATGTCTCTGATAGTACTCATAAATCAGACAAACTTTATTGGTAATGAATATCACTTGCTCTACTATCTCTATAATCTTCTTTTCATTCGGTGACTCCATTTGACATAAAGAATAATGTTAAGCTCATCTCAAAAAAACATGTTATTCTCAGTGCAGGTAAATGCTTAACTTGTGCAAAAAGAAAGTAATTGAACTACAGAAATCCACTAATAATAAAACATCAAAAAAAGTAAAAACAAGTCATAGTTTGTAATAAAAAATTCAACTACTACAAATAGTCACCCTACTTTAGTTGCCAAAAGTAAAAAAAAAATGTGCATGTCATCTAACTAGTCTGACTCTAAATAATAACGGAGGTAAGGTTTAGGGACTATTGTTTCGATCCTCTAGAAGTTTTAAGGCAGATAAGTAGAGAGGCATCATAAAAAAATTTTGTGATTGAGTTGAGTAGCTTGATAATATCTGTCCTTATTGAGTATGCATGGAGAGCAATACAGGCACTTGAAGTAATACTGGTGCAGCTTGACACCAGCTGTGATATACGTTGGGATAAATGAGCTACCCCAACTTTACTTTTCCTTTTCTCTTTTAGTCTCGAGGATGCATGTTTCTTTGAGTGACTAGACTCCCCCTGTTCTCTTTCATCCACTTGTTCCTCGACTGTGATATACATTGGGATAAATGAGCTACCCCAACTTTACTATTCCTTTTCTCTTTTAGTGTCGAGGATGCATGTTTCTTTGAGTGACTGGACTCCCCCTGTTCTCTTTCATCCACTTGTTCCTCGTAGACCTCATTGGAATGAGCACATTATGGCTCATCCAAAGTAGTGGTGGGCTCTTATGTTGTAGCCCTGATGTTGACCCATGTTGCTACAACACAAAGGAACATAGTATCTAGCTTCTCATCTAGTGTCGGATCAATGTCGACAAGTCTAATTTCCTTACATTTGGTAAAACCTACAATTGATAAACTTGATTTCGAAGATGCAAAATTTTAAAGTAAGCAATATTGAATGTAAGATGTTAGACTTGTTGAAATCTTCTCTTGCCACCACTCCTCAAGTGCATCAACTATTTTTTTGATATGGTCCCATCCTAAACCAGTGGCCCCTCTCTTTAGCTCCTTCCACAACTTCTAGTATTTTTTAAGTTGATCTCATTTATTTTCCAGCTTAATTTTATCGTACAGTCTACCGATTCTTTCTTGAAAGAGTTTCATTATTTTTTGTCAGCCTTCCTTATTAAAATGGGCGGTTGGTTTATTGTCATTTTCTACATCTCCCAAACACAAGTAATAGAATATTATCTTCATCTCCTTATCCCAAATAGCAGGTATCTCACCTTCATTTTATTTAAACATCTGATATCCAAGTTAAAAAAAGAAATGCATCAACATAATTTGGCTTGTAAAACAAAAATACATGAATATGAAATAAGAATATGACAAATAAAAAGAAAAATTAGAGCTCAGAATTATTTCATAAATATCAAAAATAGCTCCATACAAGAACACCAATTGTGTTATCCAGACATAAAGACCAATCAATATCCTTGTCAAATTAGAATGGTCATTTTATTTTCATATTCATTATTGGTAATTGGTTGAGCCTTTTGTTTTATTCTTTCCATCATTGCTCTACTAAATATTTCTCAAGAAATGTGAAATGTGCCCATCAAATCACATTCCAAAGACATCACTGTAAACAAAAACTAAGTAACCAATGGGTCCACAAAACATCTGTAGTAATAAGATTATATAAATCTAGAGAATCATTTCTGATAAGTTAACAACATCCACTCCACCTTAGCATATCCTTATAAAAAATACATGAGCTTTGGTTTTTAGTTTTTTTTTTTTTGATAAATTTTGTTGGCTGAATTGCTTGTTCTTGCCTCCTCATTAGTGTGGAGTAACATTTTGAGGGGAGAATTATGAGCACCGCTTCCTTTTATAGTTTTCTTATGATGTGAATTTTTTTAAAAAAATTGCATTTGTTTTGCTGTACATTTGAAGTTTACAAAATAGATAAGTTAGCAACATTTTTATATTCCATGATCAATCAGTAGAAGCAATGAAATAAAATATATATCAGCATTGTTCATCTGTTTCTTTCAGAATTTTTTTTGTACTTTTTTGCATATCCATGCACTAATGTGAACCCTCATATTACATGTTAGATAAGATACTCATAACCAATTTTTTTGTTTTTATCGCGTTATCAAAATTGGGTCTTCGAGACAATAATTAGAGCTCAATGAGATCTCTTAACCAAAGAAAACTTTATCCAAAATCACTATTTTTCCAAATTGAATAAGCACTTGAATGTGTTCTCTGGTGGCTGATATTATCTATACAAAAACAACCTCACCAATTTAAGATTGAGGAGCGATGATCAGATGAGCCCTTTGATAGTTGTTTTCCAACAGATGAGCCCTAACCATGTGAATGGAACCCCCCCCCCCCCCCCCCACTCTCCCCGACATATATCCTCAGCGAATGCATATGCATGGTAAGTACACATAAAACTTTGAAAGAAACAAAATAATAATATTGAAATGACTTATACTGTTTGTTTAGTACCTAACATTCAAATGCTAAAATGTATTTCATTTCATAGCTTCCATAGCAATCTTTAGATGTTGTTGACTTATCTATCATCTAAACTTCAAATGTGAAACAAAGCATATGCAATTATATTGATAAAGGTCTCCGTAGAAGAAAACTAAAAAAAGGGAGTAGTACTCAACATTCTCCGCCCCAAAATGTTACTGTACATTGAGGAGGAGGAAAGAGCAAGCAATTCGACTAGCAAAATTTGTCAAAAAAATTAAAAATCAGTTCTCATATATCTATTCAAACAAAATAAACCAACAAACAAATTTTAAACAAACATATGAGCATTGCTTATATATATTTCATCTCATTGCTTCTGTTGATTGATTAGAACATGTAAGGATTTTGTTAACTTATCTATCATGCATGCTTCACATGTGCAGCAAAACATATGTAATTTTATTTATAAAAGTCTCATGTAAACTAAAAAAAGAAGCAGTGTTTAACATTTTTTCCTAAAAATATTACTCCAAACTGAGGTGGATGCAAGAATAAACAATTCAACTAATAAAATTTGTCATACAAATTGAAAAATCTGTGCTCATATATGAATCGAAAGAAAATAAACCAACAAAAAAATTCAAAATGAATAGATGAACAATTTTCATATATATTTTATCTCATTGCATCTATTAGATGATCATAACAAACAATGAAGTTGCTAACTTATTTATCATCCAAACTTCAAAAGTGTAGTAAATAATATATAATTCTATTTATAAAAGTTTCAGATAAACTAAAATAAGAAAATCATGCTCAACATTCTCCCTAAAAATATTACTCCACACTGAAGAGGAAGCAAGTGCAAACAACTCGACTAGCAAAAACTGTTAAACAAACTAAAACTAGTGTTCATATACCTATCTAAAGAAAATAAACCAACAAAAAACTGAAATAAACCAATGAGCATTGCTAATATGTATTTCTTCTCATTGCTTCTACCGATTGTTCAGAACATGTAAGGATGTTACTAATTTATCTATCATGCAAACTTCAAATGTGCAACAAAACATATTCAATTCTATTTATAAAAATTATAGCAGAAGAAAACTAAAAAAAGAGAATAGTGCTCAATATTCTCTAATCCAAAATGTTAATGTACACTAAGAATGAGGCATGGGCAAGCAAATCAGCCAGCAAAATTTGTCAAAAAAATTAAAAACCAGTGCTCATATATCTACTAAAACAAAATAAATCAACAAAGAAATCTGAAACAAACATATGAGAATTACTCATATATATTTCAGCTCACTGTTTCTGTTGATTGATCAGAGCAGGTAAGGATCCTGCTAATTTATCTATTATGCATGATTCATATGTACAGCAAAACATATACAATTCTATTTAGAAAAGTCTCAAATTAACTGAAAAAAGAAGTAGTGCTCAACATTCTTCCCCCAAAAGATTACTTTACACTAAGGAGGAGACATAAGCAAACAATTCGACCAGCCACTTCAAAATGTTACTCCACAGTCAGGATATTTAAAATAATAAATCTTAAAAAAAACAAATGAATAAGCTTATATATTTTCCATTATGTAGCTTCTACTGCTTGATCATGATTACTATAGATGTTGCTAACTAATTTATCTTACAAACTTTAATTTTGCTTCAAATTATATGCAATACGAGAAGAAAAAAACAAATAGGTGCTCATTACTCTCCCCACAATATGTTCATCTACGCATATGAATGGGAACGAGCAAGCTAGTCGGTCATCAAACAACATAGATACATATGCAAATCAAAAACACAAAAAAGTTCAATGAAAAAATAAGAAACACAGAGGTAGGCAGCAACCTCAAAAAAAAAAATCTATAGAGGACAAAACTTCACGAGAAGATTGTAGCAAGTCTTCGGGCCCGAGCAAAGGGAGAGGAGCGGAACCGGGTTTCAGCCCTATCGATACGAGTGACAAAGGAGGACATAGGCAGGGGTATATGCGAGGATAGGAAGTGAGATTTCTGGAATCCAAAAGGGGCATTGATATCAAAGGAACCTCGCAACAGAGCTCGAGTCTCAAAACGCCATCTCCCCCTTCAGCTTTGGTGTTCGACTTGTTGCGGACCCCAACCAACGAACACTCTAAATAAAAGAGTTTCCAAACCGTGCTTCTCCTTTTCCGCAACGTAAAAACTGCAAAAATGAGTTCCCAAACGGGCCCTCATCCTTTATGTATTTACATATCTAATTTCTAAACTTCAATGTATTTTCATATCTTTTCATATCACATTAAAAAATATCATTATTTTACTTTTAAAAATGTGAAATGCACATTTTCCTACATAGTAAGTTGGCATATATGTAAAAATGAAAGTTTTGGTGTTAGATATGTAGGATATGTAAATACATAAACATAAGCATTAAGTTGTTTGCATGCAATTCTTCCAAACTACAAATATTGCCAATTAGATTATAGAAGTGTTATCGAAGAGGCTTCTAATGCTTGAATAGCAAATCCCTCAATAAACCGCCTTTGCTACTCAGCACCAACTGCACGCCATGATTTTGATTTCATTCATCATGTTTTTTAAGCACGTTAAATTTATCTAACTAAAAATATCAATCAAATAATGCCGAGTGATATATTTCACGTAAACGTTCTTTCATTAAAAGATTTTACCATCCAAAGTTAGGTTGAAACATTATATTGGAGGCTTTATAAAATCAAGTTTAGAAGTAAATTATTCCTCATTGAATTGTTAGTCAAAACTCCTTAATTTAGTGCTCAAATTTGTGCCATATCGATTGAAATACTAATTTAAAATAAATTAAAATTTTTAAAAATCTATAAAAAAAAGAAAGGTATAATTACATAAAAAGCACCAACACATTAATATTTATAAGATTTTTTGTGCTACGAAGCCTATAATTTACATTGTCATGACCAAATTATTAAAAGTTTGATAAAAATGAATAATATGGGTCCCTCCTCTCCAAAAAAAATTAAAAAATTGTATTCAAATAATATAAAATATTGACATTAACAAATTAAGCACTCAGGTGTTTTTTTTAACTACCGGAAGGAGAATTTGATGAAAGGAAAAAAATATAAGTTGAAGTTTTATCATGAATGTTGATATTGGAGTAAGAATTTGAAAAATGGATAAAAGATCACTACTGATTTTCAAATAGTAAGTTTTAGATGATCAGTATCTAATTTTTTAGGAACTTAGTTTGTATTTAATTGCTCCTGCTAAAGAAATACTATCTTGACCATTTAGATATTTGAGAAAATATTCTGATCGTACACAGCACGTCCGGACGATCAACCATTAACCGACACGTCATCTGACACGTCGTCACACACATCATTGACAAACGATGTGGCTGTTGGTAGTTGTCGTCCGGTCCGGAGTCGTACACAGCACGTCCGGACAATCAACCATTAACCGACACGTCGTCACACACATCATTGGCAGACGATGTGGCTGTTGGTAGTTGTCGTCCGGTCCGGACGTCCCAGACGTCTTGACTTTCAAGGGAATATTTTTTTCATGATATTTTCTGAAAATAAATAAATTAAAGATAAATATTTCCTCAAGTAAATGCTCTGTGCTCTGATATTATAAAATTTGAGCTATTGGGCATCGTTTTCCTTTCGTGATGGATGTTTCTTAAAAAATAATAATAATAATAAAAAGATATACACACAGCATGTTGGCCATTTAAAAATAATATCTCAACTACCACTACGCCCCCATCAATTGCGAAGGGAGAAGACTACTACTGACTGTAGGTCTACATGTAGAAACCTAGCAAAATATCATTCCCCTCATTTGATTCTCTTTTCCTTCCATTTATTCTCAAATCCCTCTATATCAGATCAGTAATCTGTAAATTGAGAACAAGATCCAACTTTTCGTCCGCTCACATCATCGCCATCATGCGCGCTGCTTCAGCACCCGCCGCCGTTACCCAAAACCCTCGTTCCCATAGGAAGAAGGCCCAATTGAATTCTCAGAATCCAATCAAAACTCCGCCATGCCCTAATAAAACATCAGCGATCGCCAATATTTCCATCTTGGTCGCCGTACTCTTTGCTTGCGGATTCCTGTTGTTCCCGTGTCTCAAGTTCTTCTCCTATGGCTTCTCTGATATCTGGAAACTGATGGTCGCTACAGTAGACAAGGAATTGGGTATTGGTAGTGGTGTTTATTTAGTGAATGGATTTGGATTTATGATTGCTTGTTCTGTCATACTCTGGTTTTTAAGCTGTTGTGTTGGGAAAAAATGTGATAATCCAAACTGTCGGGGGCTAAGGAATGCTCCGGAATTCGACATCAAGATTGAGACGGAGGATTGCTTGAAAAATTTGCATAATTCTGCAGGCGGAGATGGTGGGGATAAAGGTTTCTTTGAGTTGAGTGAAGATTACAATAGAGAATTTGGGGCTGAATTGAAAAAGATGGCACCTTTGAATGGAAGAGCTGTGCTTATATTCCGGGCAAAGTGTGGTTGTTGTGCTGGTAGAATGGTGGTTTGGGGGCAAAAGAAGGCACGTTAGGCTAGAAATGAAGAATCTATTGTGAGAAGGTGATTTGAGATAGGATGATAGGAACACAGCTTTTGGAGATATAATCTTTATAAAATACACTGCTCTTATTGGTATGAATAAGTTGGTGTAACAACGCTTGTACGAGATTATGCCGTTTTGTACCTGAACATTTTAGCATTTTACAAGAATTTTTAATTACCATTATGATCAAATGTTTGTGCTTTTATAGTTTTTTTTTTCTCCATTTAAATTCACAGAAATGCTTAATTCAGCTAACCATATTTTTCTTTTGCTTTTTGAAAGCAAATATTACTATGGATGGATAGAAGGCAAAAATTGTTGATTCTGAACCTTAGTGAGGACCTTTTTCTATCTAAGTCTATTTTATCATCATTTGCAATTTATCAGTTTTATATCTTGTGCACTCTACTTATTCCAGGATTTACTTCTTGCCTCATGCAGAGATAAATTCATTAGAGCTGCAGTAAGTTTAGCTTGTGATTCAGAGCCCCTGTTCTTCTAATTGCTTTGCATTTTAAATGCTGGTGGGATGATTTATATGGGCATGAAGGTTCTTGTAGTTGCTTATTACGGAGTCTGATTCATATTTTGAGTTATTTATTTATTTATTTATATTTATATACATATTTTTTGTACTTCAGTAAACTGTATTTTTTGCAGCATGCATTTGTTTATGCAGGTGATACAAGCAGGATAAAATATGAATTTTATCTTGGCCTACTTAATTGTGTTTGAATGCTGATTAATAATATTTATCGCCCGCCAAACTTTAGCAAATCTCAAGACTAGATTGTCCTATATGTTTCATTCCTTTCATTAGTTTTTAAGCAAGTATTCAGCTGGATATGATGCGCGCTGAAACATTCGTATTTTATTTATCATCTCCATGCTATGTAAAATTTAGTGTTTGAATGCTGATTAATAATATTTATCGCACGCCAAACTTTAGCAAATCTCAAGGCTAGATTGTCCTATATGTTTCATTCCTTTCATCAGTTTTTAAGCAAGTATTCAGCTGGATATGATGCCCGCTGAAATGTTTGTATTTTATTTATCATCTCCATGCTATGTAAAATTTGGTGCATTTACATACCTACCGCTCAATTCCTATATATTTATATACACCTAAACTTTACTTGTTCATATCTTATAAAAAAATATCATCATTTTAGCTTTTAAAATGTGAAATACAACTTTTCAAGTATAGGTAGGTGACATGTATGAAAAAACTGAAGTTTAGATGTTAGATATATAAATACACAAGAATTGAGTGGTATGTATGTAATTCTTCCTTAAATTTATTGAAAGTGGCGGGGTGGGGTGGGGTGGGTGGTACTAGTCAGTGTAGAAGGCCCCTACCTAAATAAGGGTTGTTGTTCACAGTTTTACTGCTGCATTAAAAGGTATTTACTATGCAATTTTAAACATCATCACTCATTGATATTATTTTAGGGGATTAGTTCTATTTAATTCGAGTTTTTTTTTTCTCATCTTCACTTTTAGTTAGCTCATTTATTCATTATTAGAACTGATATCATTGGCTTATCATACAGTGTGCATCAGCTCTACACTATAAATTTGGATTGGACTATGATCAATTTCTTTGCTGCTTCACTGAAATCATGCATGTAAATCCTAAAAGTGAAATTAAAAAACAATGTTTCATTTTTAAGTTCCATAGTGGTGAAGCACAGAGAATATTAGAAAATGAATTAAAGGTTCAGGTCAATTTTGAATCTGATTATAGTTTAGCAAATCAGAAATGACCTGATTATGAAACTCTATCTTAAAAATGATTTGTTGATGATCCAACTTGTTTGATAGATGGCTAGACATTTTCAATGTACAATAGATTCGTAGATGATAGAAGTTTTAGGAATTCACTCCCATTTTTAGGTGAAGATACGTGAATGTTTGGTTCTCTTTTATAATTTTTTTATCTTTTATTTATCATTTCATTTCATGATTATTGTCTAAATTGTCCCTCATTATTTATTGGATAGTTTAGGCACACAATTTGTTTTTAGTAACAGTAGCTTACTTCAGGAAATAGTATTGGCACTATCATGTATGTTCTGTTATGAACATCTAAAATTTAATTGATTAATGGTAGAACTTTACAAGTTTCTTCAACTGACTATGTGCATTATTAGTATTTAACTGGAAGGGTTGACAACATCAATTAAATTTATCATAAGTAGTTAAGAAAACTTGCAAGTTCATGAGCTAAATCATTTTCTTTCTAGTATAGTCAATTAAATGGTTTGGAAGAGATTAGTACACTGGTGGAGCCTTTTATTCTTACTTAGACGTTGTCAGAATCTACTTTACTTTTTCAGTCTTTTATATAGAATGATTTATGGATGGAACTTCACAAATTTTATGTCAGGATAGTAAGAGAACATCAAAAGAAATTAAATGAAGATGTGGAATAAGCACAATAAAGATCACAATCTCAAGAAGCTTAATTTTACCTAATTTGATGATATTTACCTATGTCTATCTCTGTGCAAAAGATTCAATATTCTAATAAATATTAAAAAGGAGTAGAGGAAAAGGATAGAGAAATGTAAAAAGTGAGAAAATTTTATCATTGTTGATGTTATCATCTTCACTTCTTGACCTCTACTTTTTCTATTGTAAGAGCCTCTCCTTTCTATGATTGAAAACTTAGATCCCTCTTCTTTTCTCCCTCTTCTTCATATTTTCTTTTATGTGTGGGATGCACCAAAATGTTGAAGTCATCTTCTTATATCTCGCTTGGAGGTGATAGATAGCAAGTTCAATTTATTAGGTGATTGCCGTAGGTATCATAATATAAATATTAGGTAAATGATGGTAGGAGATTAATTTATAGGAATTAGATAGAAGGTGGTGGGTAAAAATATTGAATGAGTTAGATAATACTAATCATATCTTTCTATTTTAACAATCTCCCACTTGAAGATAAAATTTTTTAAATAAATTTTTACTGGTTGATGTCTGAAAATCTCTCCATGCAACACCTTCATATCACCATTTATGAAGGTTCATTGAGGTTTTACAAAGCCTTAACTTTTTAATGGGGGCCACTTTTGTGAGCAAATCACTTAGATTTTCTGCTCTTTTGATTTGGATAGATTTAAAACATCATTATCAAGTAGTTTGCATTTGAAGTGGTACTTGAGTTGTATATGTTTTGTCTGGAAATAGTGGGAAAATTTTTTTATCAAATAAATGATATGTTGATTGTCACTACATAGTAAGATATATTGTGATCAGTTCAGTTCTTTAAAAGTACTTCTTAGCCAAATTTTCTTTTTGCTAGTTTTAGTGCCAACTACATGCTTGGCTTCTCTTGTTGATAATCTAATAATTTCCAGTAATGTAACAACCAACTTCTGTAAGTGTTGATCCATTTAAAAACTCGAAATGTTTTTTTTAGTTTTGGCATATACCGATTAATAGTCAACATTGCATGCGCAATCTCTAATCCTTTGCAAACTATTGCATGCAGTACATAGCTAATTATTGATGCATAAGTGACATTATCCATATAGTCTTTCTTTTCATCTGTGATTGAAGTGGGTTGTGACTAGTGTCATCACCATTTTTTGCTTCTATCATATTAAACCTATACAACACTTCATCAATATATTGAGATTGTGATAAGTTCAAAATACTTGCAGCTTTATTTTGATCTATTCTCATTTCAAGAATTTTATTGGCTTCACTCAGGACCTTCATGTCAAAGTCATTTGCCAATTTTATTTAAGATTATTGATTTTTGCAATGTTAACTCTTGCAATTAAGATATTATCAACATTCCAAAACAGGATGATACAATTTTTTCCTTTGTAACAAACCATTGTATATATGAAAATTAATCTTTTGCATAAATTTAACAAATTTTTAATACAATTACTAGGGCTTTTAACCGATTTCGACCCAAGCTGAGGTCGGCTCAAAATCGACCCATTTGGATCGAGTTCGTATCAAAATCGGCTCGTGGCTCGTTATGTTTGATTTCAAGCTCGAAATTGAATCAAGCTCAATGCAGCTCTAAATCGAAACGAGCTAACTCAATTTTGGGTTATTTTGATCAGTTCCAACTCGAAATCGGCTCGATCCGGCTCAAAATCGAAACAAGATGTCTTGAATTGAGTTGTTTGGACCCGTTTAAGCTCAAAATCGGCTCGTAACCATATATTCGATTTTATTTAGCATTACTTGTAATTTTTTTTTTTTTAAATACTTTAAGCCAATCTCAAGCTAGCTCGAGTCAATCCGTCTATGGCTCGAAATTGGCTTGAAAAAAATTTGATCTGAAGTTTTGGCTCATATCTCGGTTGATTTATTTTAATCCAAGCTAAAATTCAAGTAAATTTTCGAGCAATTAACGATCTTACGAGCTAAATTCACAGCCCTAGCCATTATCGTGGAGTTTGCTTTAAATGATAATAGGCATTTGTTAAAATCAAGACTTAATTTTATTATCCTTGTGCGACAAAGCCTTTAGGTTGAACCATATAGATTTTTTTTTATTGGTTTTCCATGGTGAAAAGCATTCTTAACCTTTATTTGCCGTAGATGTAAGTTTTCTGCAATTATAATACTCAAAACTTGTTGTACAGTTGTTTGTTTAAACATAGGAGAGAAATTTCAGTGACGTTAATATCTTTCTTCTATTACTAATAACCTCACAATGTACCTTTTGTTGTCATTCTACTGTTTTTCTTAATTGTATAAGTTTTTTTGGTACTCTAGTCATATATTATTTTGTAGATATAATCCTTCTTTTTTTATTACTAGCCCTTGCTTAGATTAATCTTTAACTTTTATTGTTGCTTGATAGTCTCTAGGTTTAATAATATCGAGAAAGAGAATAATAATTAAGAAGCTTTAGAGTTCTTTGTTATTATCTTTTAACTTCTGTTACACGGAGTTATTGGTTGAGAATGATTTTGATCATTTATTGGCATCTCCATTCTCTTATCAAATTTAATTGGCTCTTTTAATTCAATTTGTTATGTATTGGAGGTTTCTTTTTTAATCCCGCTTACCTATCTTTTCACATCTCAATTTCATTAAAAATAGCACTCCTAATTTTGATTATTTTCTTGTTTTTGTTATCCCAATATTTGTAGTTAAAAGTCATATGCAATAAAGTAACACATCATTGATTTTGGTTCAAGTTTCTCTCCATTATTATCTATGTATGCATATTAAAGGCAACCAAGAACTTTCGAATGTAAGACAAATTTCTTATTTCCAGTACAGGCTTCTTAAAAAAGATCACAAACCATGAATTTATGAAGATTGGATCCTATGTTTTCTTCTATATTAAATTTTGTCACTGGAGCAAGATCCGAGATTGTTTGCTTTCAATTTTTCACTGTATTAGAAGATGGAAAAAAAGCTTTTCTTGTGCTAGTTGAGATTGAATATTTGTTCAATATTTGTTCTGTCTTCTGCAAGTTTGGTATTATTAAAAATCAAACTTGCAGTTTTTAGCCGCTTTCTGGTAGGAACTTGAGAAACTATCAATTATGGGTCTTTTGGTTATAAATAGGACTCCTGGTCATCAATAGATCGCTTTTTTCCTTCAAACTTACTTTTGCTGCTTGGACAAAAATGTTTTTAGTACAGTGCAAGGCTCAATGATAAATTCCGGTCTCACTGTACCACTGACCTAGATCTTTTTTGGTTGCTTTTATCCATGCTCTTTGCGATGCAAGTCTTAATCATTTTCGT
Source organism: Phalaenopsis equestris (assembly GCF_001263595.1). Taxonomy (NCBI): domain Eukaryota; kingdom Viridiplantae; phylum Streptophyta; class Magnoliopsida; order Asparagales; family Orchidaceae; genus Phalaenopsis; species Phalaenopsis equestris. Next base: position 665,459 of record NW_018164500.1, on the reverse strand, counting down.
TTTTAGAATTATTACAAAATTTATAAGGTACCTTTTAATAATCATTTGGTAAAAGTTTTATTTATTTTATGAATTCGCATCGAAAGGGTGTAAGCCTTGCCTAAGCTAAAATTTAATGGACTGTAATTTTTTTGTGCCTAGTTCTGTGCATTCCATGGTGTCTTTCATTGAAAAGCTATGAAGGCTCAACATAGCCACAAATCTCAAAGTTATGAACCTAAAAATAAATATGAAAATGTTTTAACTAGAGAACAGACTCCCCGATCATTCTGAAATGTAACTCAAGCCAGTGGAAAATGTTTCCATTCTCGATCGTTCAAAATTCTATAATTGTTGTTTTTGCTCTAAGAGTTTCACACAAAAACATATGAAGTTATGAAACATCAAGTTTTCATTAAATGAGTGTAACAGTTACAAAAACAACAACAAGCCTTTAATCCCACTAAATGGGGTTGGCTACATGAATCCTTTTTCTCCATTCGGTCCCATTGAGTGTCATACTTTCATTTAATTCTAATAAATTAAGATCATTTTTTATGCAATATACCCAAGTCTTTTATGATCAACCTATGCCTTTCTTAACATAATTCAAATTGAAAATATCTACTCGTCTAATGAATTGAATTATGGACATTAGTTTCCATCTTATCTAGGTTTTAATCTTTGCTTTTTTGAAAAAGACTCTGTTTCTAATAAAGTTTTTTATAAAATTTTCTTATTTTTTATTTGTTCAACTAATGGACTAATAGCTGCAACGATTTATATTTCTTCTACTTCTGATATTTTGCTTAGATTCCTTGATACACGTTTTACAAAGAGGCAATGGTGCCTTCCACACCGGTGGCTTATGTGATTGTGCTTTGTTTATTCATTATTGTGGGGCTATCTTACAAAGGAGAGAATCTAGTGAGGAAACCGCAATAAAATAAAGCACGCTCACTTCTTTTCCCTCCTCTTCTGACTCTCATTTGAACTATTTTTTATTCATTTCTACAATAGTTAGGATTCTTCCCTTTCAGTTCAAAGAGCTGGAAAGAAAGGAAGTAAATTTATCATCAAGGAATGATGGCATGGCGTGGAATATAGATATTACACTCCTTTTTCTTGCACGTATCCTTTGTTATTATGGAGGCCGGTCCACCCAACCCGCTCCCGATCGCGAAAGTCACGATTCCTCTCTGTTTCGCGAAAACCGCTGCATTACACTCCTTTTTCTTGCACTTATCCTTTGTTATTATGGAGGCCGGTCCACCCAACCCGCCTCCCGCTCCCGATCGCGAAAAGTCACGATTCCTCTCTGTTTCGCGAAAACCGCTGCTCCCGCCTCTAGATTCGCGAAACGCCGCCTCCCTTCCCCGCGAAGCGAAGCTCTTTTAAGTTGCGAACAAAAGAGAAAGAAAGATATTGTGAGGCATCGCACGGCTCTCCTTCAGATTTAGCACGGCCTTTTTTTGTGTTCTTCTTCGGGCTTCCTTGGGATAGAAGAAGAGAAGTGCAAGCGGTAATTCCTTGCGGCTGAAGGAAGAAGGAAGAATAAAGAAGAAGAAGAAGATTGTTCTCTCTTGGCTTCTTCTTGGTGGCTTCTAGCAGAAGAGAAATTGGGTTTATTTCACTTGTAAGTATATCTTCTTCGATGTATCTCGGTGTTGAGAGAGAAGAAAAGAGAGTAAGAAAGTGAGAGATCCCTCTTGTAAGTCGAGACGATTGACTGGTGTAAATTCCACAAGTAGTAAAATCCTCTGCAACTCCGTAGACGTAGGCAATTAGCCGAACCACATAAATTTGTGTGTTCCACAATATTACTGTTTTCTGATGTGAATTTTCTCATTCTATTTTTCGCTTCATCGTTCGATCGTTCTTCTATTTTATATTTATACTATCACAACACTGTGAATGGCTGTTGGCGGGGGCCGTGGTGGGCGTGGGGAGGGG
>NW_018164500.1:659784-663429 GCF_001263595.1 Phalaenopsis equestris | reverse complement strand
ATATATATATATATATATATACATATATATATATATATATATATCTATATACCACAACAACTGGTATCAGAGCCCGTGTTTCGGATCTAAGGAAGAATGATGACTGCATATGAAGTGAAGGTTTCAGGGATCGAGAAGTTCTGGGGGTTATTCGATCGACCCTATCGAGGTATGCTGCACACAACATCGTTAAGGAAAAGAAGAATGTATATCTCTTGACAGCCTTCTCAGGTTGTATGAAAAGCCATCAGCGATTAACAAGGTGTACTTGATGAAGTTATTGAACTTGAAAATGACGGAAGGTGTTTCTGTTGCTCAACAACTGAATGATTTCAATACTATCACTAATCAATTGTCGTCTGTTGAAATTGATTTTGATGATGAGATACGTGCGTTGATATTGTTGGCATCATTGTCAAATAGTTGAGAAGCCGTGACAATGACAGTTAGCGGTTCTACAGGTAAATCTAAATTGAAATGTGATGATATTCGTGATTTGATTTTGGCTAAAGAAGTGCGCAGAAAAGATTCTGGCGAGATCTCAGGTACGAGTTCGACACTGAATGTTGATTTCATAGGGAGATGGCAGGACAAGAACTCAAATAGAGGGAGATCAAAATCAAAGTCTGGTCAGCAAACAACTTGCTGGAATTGTAGTAAGGCTGGCTATATAAAGAGAAACTACAGGAATCCCGAGAAGATGGGGAATGATAACACAAATATGATATCTGAAAAAGTACATGATGCACGATTGCTGACAGTTCATAGTTCTATTGATGATGGAATAGAAGATGAGAGTAGATCCGGGACACTCATTCCTATCGTTCCACGGAAAGATAATGGAGAACCACAGAGCTATGAAGAAATCTTGTAAGATGAATGTTTGAGCAAGTGGGAGCTGGCGAAACTTTCACCAGGGAATAAGACATTACACAACAAGTGGGTGTATCAGGTAAAGACTGAGCATGATGACAGTAAGAGATACAAGACCAAACTTGTTGGAAAAGACTTTCAACAGAGGCATGATATTGCTCATGCTGTGGGAGTTGCAGGCAGAGACAAGAGTAACCCAAGAAATAGCTTGGAGGTGCAATGCTATGTGGACACTACTAATATGTTGACTAAAGATGTTACTCTTGAGAAACTGAAGTTGTGCACAACTTCAGTTGGTTTTCTGGTGTGAAGACAATGACTTTGAATTACAGAGGTGGAGGATTCATGTTTGAAGAAAAAAAAAGGCGACGACGCCAGTGAAGAATATCAATTTGAGGTAGGAGATGTTGTTTGTGTACCGGTCTCCAAGTGAGAGATTTGTTATTATTGAGCTCGGTCCTCCCAACCCGCCTCCCACTCCCACTTCCGATCGCAAAAAGTCATGATTCCTCTCTATTTCGCGAAAAACGTTGCTCCCGCCTCCAGATTCGCGAAACATCACCTCCCTTCACCCACGAAGCGAAGCTTCGATTCGCCTTGTTCCTTTAAGTCGCGAACAGAAGAGGAAGAAAGATATTGTGAGGCATCGCACGACTCATTTTCAGATTTAGCACGACTTTTTTTTGTGTTCTTCTTCGGGCATCCTCGGGATAGAGGAAGAAAAGTGTAAGCAGTAGTTCCTTGCGGCTGAAGGAAGAAGAAAGAAGAAGAAAGAAGAAGAAAGAAGAAGAAAGAAGAAGAAAGAAGAAGAAAGAAGAAGAAAGAAGAAGAAAGAAGAAGAAAGAAGAAGAATGTGGTTTGTAGCAGAAGAGAAATTGAGTTTATTCCTCTTGTAAGTTTGTCTTCTTCGGTGTATCTCGATATAGAAGGAATTTCTCGATGTAGAGAAAAAAGAAGAGAGAGCAAGAAAGTGAGATATTCCTCTTGTAAGTCGAGAAGATCGACTGGTGTAAATTCCTGAAGTAGTAAAATCCTCTGCAACTCCGTGGACGTAGGCAATTTGCCGAACCACGTAAATCTATGGGTTCCGCTGTGTTACTGTTTTTTTGTGTGAATTTTCTCGTTCTATTTTTCACAACATCCTTCTTATATACAATGTGATAATGGGGATCCTGAATACTTAAATGAATGAATGACAAGTGCTAGGTCTTACTCTTGCATTTCATTAAACTGTTTTTTTGCAAAATGCTCAATCAAATAGCTAGCCAGTGGCTAGATCTCTCGTTTGATGTGAGGCCAAGGATGAAATGGACACATCGGCTTAGTGAAGGGTTTGTCCATGCAACAACTCCAAGCTCTGTAGTTCTCAACAAGGCCTCCCTCAAAATGAATGAGAAAGAGTTTTTGTTAAGTTCTGAGTCAAATTCAGAAGACGTGTTGAATTGCATATAAGGCAATGCCCAAATTTTTTTTTCTTATTTTGAGAGGACTTTTAAGATCTCTGGTTGTAACCTCTATATTGTAGAGTTGAATGGCCAAACTACATAAACATAAGGCTCAGGCGATGTTTTTATTGTAGGTTGATTTTAAAGTGAATATGATAAATTTAATACAACATTGGCTCTTTATGTGTTTAAATTGATCTTAATTGTATCGTTTTAAATAAAGTAGTACTAAAGGTGGATGAGATTTTCTCTTTAGCTATGAGTCATTAATATCACTTAAACATTTTAATCATTTTTTATGAATATCAAGATTTCTTAGAATATAATATTTTTTTGAAAATATATAAATCTAATCTCCACACAGCTATCATCAGAGTGTTTGAATTGTTTCTTTTCAAATGCATTTGAACTTTATCAACTTTACTTCTTGCTTGTAGAGGATTGAATTTTTGATGATATATTCATTTGTTATATTACAACTCGTATCTACCATTCCCATTCATAGAGGATTGAATCTAGAACTTTATGACTTCCTTTAATAATATTTAAATTAAGAGTTTACATTTATTTTTTTCTCTATAATTTTAGAGCTTCATTTTAGTTAATGGATCTTCCGGTTGAGTCCTTTTAGCACAACTGTCGTTGGGAAATGATTAGTATGTCATCAGGAGTTGCTATTTAAAAATTTTGATTTTAAGAGTGAATCCCTCGGATTGAGATCCACTATCATCAAAGGAAATATTTGTTTTGAACCTTGTCGACACTATTGTTTATAACAAATCGAATTTATGATTTATATTAATGGAATTTATTTATCTTTGAAGCTTAATTTTGAAGATAGACATCTTCGATTGATATTCTGCTTCAACATAACCATTGTAGGAGATTATGAATTGTTGCACTTATAAATTGAGAGCTTAATTTTTTGAGTGAGCCATTTCGATTGATATTCACTTTCAGCATTGTCATCAATGAGGATTAATTAATTGATTTGTATTTTAAATTTGAAAACTTGAACTTTAAAAATAGACCCCACTTGTTGAAATTATTTATCAACGTGACCATAATTGAAGATTGAACAATTGATTTGTATTCACGTTTTGAAAGCTTAAATTTTAAAGAAAAATCAGAGATGTGTCATTTGTGATTATTCATTATTGCAATTTGAATAGAAATTTATTATTTCAATATCATACGAGTGCTTTTCTTGTCAACTCCAACTATTAGGAGGGACATGTTCATTTGATATAGCTCAATTATATCAACTTTGATCTTAATGAGACTCGTGATTTCATTATAAAAATAAGACAGACCACCCGAGAACACG
>NW_018164500.1:642042-659684 GCF_001263595.1 Phalaenopsis equestris | reverse complement strand
CACCAGACTCGTCGACTTGCACATCTGAGGTAAATAAATTGTCTTTATTTTATCTTTCCGAGAATATTTACAGTAGAGCACTTGCATCTTCGTTCTCAATTCATGATCTCATCTCATTTTTTATGCAATTATATGCATCTCTTCTTAAAAATCCCAAAAATCGAGCTCCTTCCACTTTTTCAGCAAGATAATTGAATGCATCAGTCATTCTAATTCATGTTTGTCATCAAATGTAGCACAACTGCTTTGACTTCACTGACACTCTGATGTGATCTCAAGTGATGTAGATCACTCGGCTCTGCTAATGAATGACTGAGATTTTTAATGAATTTCTTAATCACTCACTTACCACCAAAATCAACGGCAAACCTTACCATTGGAGGACAACCAGTCCTAGTTTTTGCTTTCTAGAACTTCACGCCTCTACTGGGTTTTACTATTTTCTTAAAATCAGATTTGGCGCATAAATAATCTTTCAACTCTATGGTATTTGTGTTTGGCCAGCTCACATGATAATTTCTAACACTAAATCATATTTGGTGTGCATAAGTACAATACACCTATATGCTTTGTTCTCGTTAGGAACAATGGTGCACAAAATTTTTTGGGTGACTGACTCTTCAGTTGCATGATCTTCCATTGAATCCTGAATTAAACCAATGAATTAACATAAAAATATGAGTACAAGTAAGATTGTAGTAATAGAAATCTATAATATTATTACTTACATGAATTCAATTATGAGAAACATGTTTAAACTATTAAATGATTTAATAATATGGTTGTGCTGATCATAAACGGAGAAAACAAACAAAAGGGTCATTTTTTGCCCAAGTAAAAGCACTAGTTATTGAAACCCTTGGAAAAAATGTAATAGTCATATCAATCTTGTCACATATAGCAAATTAACTATCAATACAACTATAAAGCATAGGTAGTACTGGAGTAAAAATATTAGTACTACATTCTCGTGCACAATTTAGACCCAAGTAATAGATTTTGATCCATCGAGTGATTGAAAAAACTTGTTGTATTGAATAAGAACTACGGGAACTCATTGTTGTAGGCAAGTATGTCTATATAAAATATTAAAGAAACCTACCAATATTATAAATTACATTAATTAACTTGTAAAAAATACATTTTTAATAGATAATTTGTCAAAAAAAAAAGTGTTGTGCTAAACAAAACCGGGGCAGGAACATTCGTTAGTCATCAATATGTACACTGCAACGTATTAAAACCCTCGCAACATGATTAGTTAAATGAATTTGCCCACAGCTGAGTAATTATCTATAGTGGGAAGAACAAAGACAAACATTGTAATGGAGAAAAAACATAGATACAATAAATTTATAATTGAAAATCAGACTTAACAAAATTAAAACTCTCCCTAGAAATAAATATATTAACCTTAAGAAATTTAACAAAAGTTGAATGATAACAAAAAACTGAATGAAAGCCAAAGTATAGCACTGTTGTAAGTGTGCAGAGACCTAAAAACCTAGAAAAAAAAAAATTGTGTTCATTATAGATAAAATTTATTATGCACATTTAAGCCATAAAATGATATTTAAACGGTTGGAAATATTTATTATATGCTGGTTCTACCAAAAAAAAAAAAGAAATAAAATAAATGTTTATCATAAAATAGCTTGAATACGCACAATAAAACCTACCAATGGCTTCTGCTCCCCGTTTTCAGTCTTAATGTGCATATTTGTGGCTTTTCTTCATGAATGGTATTTTTGTTTCTAGAGTTTTGAATTTTTTACTATTTCATTGCCTCCTCTGCCGCCTAAAGCAACTAATTTCGTGTGACTTAATGTCGGGCGAATTCGAATCAGGTCATACCCACGTGATAATTCTTTATTAGAGTCCAGCAGAATAATGCCCGGGTTAGTCTAGAATAACGTTGGGACTCTACACGTAATATTTTTCCAATCTTAAGAGGGATAAACAAATGGACAGAATGGTAAAGCTTGCCAAGGTCGAGAGCAGATGGGATTGGTGGCTGTGAAGGAGATGAAGGCTTGAGTACTCTGTTTATGAATTTGGGATGAGAGATTTCCGTTAGTTCCTGGGGATCGCCGGCAACAGCTGTTGTGGTGGCCGAATGATGTTTAACTAATATCGCCGGAGAGAGACGAGGACAGGAGCGAGATGTGCAATTGGTATGGTGGCTTGCGAGCTCTAGTTAGGAGGTATATGGATGACGAGTTAGGGCGTCGGAGTGGTGGATTCGGCAAAAGTGGAATGACAAGCAGAGTAGCTGCCGTCAGAAATTGGTTCTCGAATAGGAGATGTAAGCAGCTAGAAAAATATAGAGCGGGAAGGAGAGTTGTAGTGTGTTTCAATAACAGTAGGGAGAGAGTAGTACGTTTTTTTCAATAACAAAGGGGGGAGAGCAACGTAGGCTACTGGAGCTTTTTGATTTGTGCGTGATTGGGAGGAAGAAAGAGGGAAGCGTCGCAAGAGCTGCTGCGTGAGACAGGGAGAGTAGGGCTGGAGTATGAGGTTTGAAATGAGGAAGGGGACTTTGGATATGGGTTGCGCAAGCTTAGACTTGTCGGTTTTGTGGTGAAGAGCCTGAGAGTGAAGAGGGATGATTGAGGGTGCATCTTGGAAGGTGACTCGGGCTGGAGTAGCAGCAGCACGGGGATAGGGAGAGTCGGTGCCTGAGCAAGTCTAAGAGCAGAGGTAAGACTGTGTGCGTCTACTAGAGCGAGCGAGTAAAGGGCATGCAGGCTACTTCGTGAGAGGGAGACCAAGAGAGAGATGACAGGCTGATAGGATGAGAAAAACTAAGTAATATAATCTTGTCGTTAAGTTAATAGGGTTAAGAGTAATGAATTATCGTCTTAATATTGTACAAAAATTTAAACACATTATTTAGGTATATATTATATAACATCTTCGGATCGCATTGTTGCACCATATGTAGGGTACATTATTACACTCTCATCAGCATGTGTCGCTGCTCAAAGTATTGGACAATGTATTGCCCAGTCAGGTATTTCACTGTTTTTCAGCGTATGTTAGGATTTTGTAATGCACATTGTGACTCCACAAGAAATTTCACTGCAATGAGCAAGTAATAACCGATGGTGGTCGACAAATGTAGGAATGGGATCTATTCGTCGGATCTACGGTACAGAAACAAAGCAAGACTTTAGCTCCTCCTCCAAGTTTAAGTCATGTTATGACGCAATTTTCTGATCCCTTCCAAGAAGGAGCGAGCTTTATTTGCAAATAAGAAAAAATTTGAACCACTCTGATAGGACTATATCAGCATGTTCACTCGATCAAATATCCGGAGAGGAAGGTTCTGGATGCACGCAGGGAGGAGCTGTGGTGAGGTCAGCTGTGGATGGTAGAGTAACTGGGACGATTGGCTTAGGACTGCAGATATCGGTGAATAGAGTAAGGAGGAGATTCAGTTGGGTGTTTTGCGAGAGAGAATAAGGACTAGCCGGATGACGCATGAGAGCTCGAGGGAAAAAATGGGAATAGGGTCATCGGGTCAGTTTCAAGAGGGGTTATTTTTAGCTTTCATTATTATCTTTTAGGGATTATTACATACATAGCACTCAAAATAATAATTATAATAATAATAATAATAATCTAAAAATAAAAATAATATATACATTTACATATGTGTATCTATAATTACATACACAACTTCCTCGATACCCATTTCGTCAAGTGCGAATTTTTAGAGATAATTGCATACACAAAAAGCAAGTTGAAAGTACGCTTTCAATCATCCCCTATGAATTTCAATTATTTCGTATTTTACTATCATGATCATGAAATTCAAGTCTGTTATGTGACAGATTACTGGGAAGGCGAAACAAGTAGGTGAGATGGCAAATTTCACCACCGTCATCTCACCACCAAACCAATGAGTAAGATATTGTTAAGTTATGAAGCTTAATTTTTGCCCAACGAACATTGCACTTAGTCTCAGTACCTAATATTTACAGTAATTTCATTTTGGATGTTTTGAAATTTTATTATAATTTTCAGCTGTCTAGATTTATTTCCTTATAAAAACACGAGAAAATTCATTCATCGGGTAATCATTCAAAAATTCTTAATGTTTTTATGAGTCGATATGTTTTCTATTATTTTTTTCACCATTCTTTACATTTTTTTCATAAGTTTTCATCACCATAATTTTTTTTGTTCTCCTTTATTTGTAGGAGATTTTTGGTGATGTGGTTAGATGAAAAATAAAAATTAGCAAATTAAATTTCAATCACCCATAATGAATTGGTTGGGTAGTTACAATAAAGTTAGAGAATCCATAGATAATTCCATCATAGGCAGGTGCTTGATGTCAGTCCACCTTTCAGAACCATATTGTTGATCCAAATGGACATTCAGAGAGAACTGTGAGCACAAATTGAGATATCATTCAACATTCGCGTAAAAAAACAGAGAAACCTTATTCTATTGATCATTCTCTCCAGGTTCAGAAGTATCTGCTGAGGATAGAAACCCGGGACTAGTACTTACAGTCGGAGCTTTTTGTACAAGTCGCCAGATGAGCAAACTTGCTGGTGTTGCTTTGGTAGCCATTAGCATTCAAGTAAATTTGAATCTAATAAACCTTGCAAATTGGTATCTAATAAATCTCAGAGGCATTAAATCCTTGAAAATTGATTGATTTATTTATCAATGTGTTGAATGCTATTTTGTTTTCTTTTTGGCCTGTAGAGGATTTATTAAATTTTCAAATCCTAGTTCAAAAACTTCGGGCAATATATTAAAAAAAGTTAAAAATTAAAAAATTAAAAAATTAAAAAACATAGGACAGTTTGAAATCACCTTTGATTTTTTATTATTATTTTTATTTTTTTTATTTTATATATGTTTCACTTGAAATAAATTTTTTTATTTTTATTTTTTTTTATTTTATATATGTTTCACTTGAAATAAAATTCATGTTAATACATTTGATATGTTGTAAAAAATATATCTTAATTATTTTTAAAGACACTCAATATTATTGTTAAAATATTTTTAATGTTTTTAAAAATAAATTAATTTATTTCAAAAATGAAAATAAAAACATGTATAAAATAAATTAAACACATATGCTTTTAAAATAAAGCAAAAAACAAAAACAAAACTAACCCCAAATAAGCCCTTAAAATCTTATTGTTGGTAGGGCTTACTAAAAAGTCATTTGGTATATTGGAATTTGAGGGTAAAGTATGGGAATGTAAAATTTTTATAAAGTTGTAGCTTGGTAGGGAAGAAAAATGGATGTTATATAAAATTTTGATGTTTTGAAATTCACCTTTTAGATCATTTTCAATGTATTTGAAATTCATTTAATTTTAGCCAAATTTTAAATACACTATATGAATGGCACTTCTACCTGTTAGCGCTGGCGTCTGATCATTTTCCCGCTCCCGCAACCCAATCTCCCGCTCCCGTTTTCGTAAATCAGCGCCACCCTCTGTCGTGATACTTGTTCATGCTCGCTCCCACTCCTCATGTTTCGGAATCAGCGCCAGCGATTCTCTGCCGCAAAGAAAAGCTTCGCTTCGTCCAGTTCAACCGCTCCCGCGCCCAGTTTCGTGATAAAAAGACTTCGTACGGCTCTCCTTGAAGTTTAGATGTCACGATGTTCTTCTTCGGGCTTCCTCGAGATAGAAGAAAGGAAAGTGCAAGCAATAGTTCCTTGCGGTAAAAGAAGAAGAAATAAAAAGAAGATTGTTCTCCCTAGGCTTCTTCTTGGTGGCTTGTGGCAGAAGAAAAATTTGGTTTATTTCTCTTGTAAGTTTATCTTCTTCGGTGTATCTCGGTGTAGATTTTTTCGGTGTATCTCGGTGTAGAGAGAGAAGAACATAGAGAGAAGAAGTAAGAGATTCCTCTTGTAAGTCGAGGTGATCGATTGGTGTAAATTCCTCAAGTAGTAAAATTCTTTGCAACTCCGTAGATATAGACAATTTGTCAAATCACGTAAATCTGTGTATTCTTTTATGGTGTGAATTTTCTTGTTCTGTTTTTTGCTTCAAAGATCGTTCTTCTGTTTGATTTATATATATACAACCACATAATCTGGTATATCTATCTTACCGCCACAACAACTGATATCAGAGCTTTGTTCGAATTTGAGGAAGAATAATGGTTGCAGATGAAGTGAAGGTTTCAGAGATCGAGAAGTTTGATGACAGTTTTTGGTTATTGGAGGATGCAGATAGAGGACTATCTCTATGGGAAGAAACTTCATATTCCGTTATTGGGGAAAAGACCTTAAAAATGGATGAGGCTTAATGGAATTTGTTGGATCGACAAGTTCTGGGGGATATTCGATTGACCCATTCGATTGACCCTATCGAGGTCACCCTATCGAGGTCCGTTGCACACAATGTCGTCAAGGAAAGAACGACTGCAGATCTCATAGCAGTCTTATCAGGTATATATGAATAGTCATCGGCGAATAATAAGGTGTACTTGATGAATAAGTTATTCAACTTGAAAATTGCAGACGGTGTTTCTGTTGATCAACATCTGAATGATTTCAATACTATCAAAAATCAATTGTCGTCTGTTGAAATTGATTTTGATGATGAGATATATGCGCTGATATTGTTGGCATCGTTGTCAAATATTTAGGAAGCCACGAGGATGGCAGTTAGCAGTTCTGCAGGTAAATCTAAACTGAAATGTGATGATATTCGTGATTTGATTTTGGTTGAGAAAGTGCGCAGGAAAGATTATGGCAAGATCTCAGGTACGAGTTCAGCACTGAATGTTGATTTCGGAGAGAGATGACATGACAGGAACTCAAATAAAGGGGGATCAAAATTAAAGTCTGGTCAGCATGCAATCTGCTGGAATTATGGCAAGGCTGGTCACATAAAGAGGAACTGTAAAAATCCCAAGAATATGGAGAATGATAGCGCAAATGTGATATCTAAAGAAATGCATGATGTACTATAGCTAGCAGTTTATAGTTCTGTTGATGATAAAAGTGAAGAGGAGAGTGAGTTTGAGACACTCATTCTTATTGTTCCACAGACAGATGGTGAGAAACCACAGAGCTATGAGAAAATCTTGCAAGATGAAAGTTTGAACAAGTGGAAGTTAACAAAACTTCCATCAGGGAAGAAGGCATTACACAACAAGTGGGCATACCAGGTGAAGGTTAAGCATGATGACAGTGAGAGGAACAAGACTAGACTTGTTGGAAAAGCACATACTAGGTGAAGGTTAAGCATGATGATAGTGAGAGGAACAAGACTAGACTTGTTGGAAAAGCAGAGGCAGGATATTGTCTATGCAGTGGGAGTTGTAAGCAGAGACAAGAGTAATCCAAGAAAAAGCTTGAAGGGTCAAGGAAGGTGCAAGGCTATTTGGACCCTACTGATATGTTGACTGAGGGTGTTACTCTTGAGAAGCTGAAATTGTGCACAGCTTTAGTTGGTCTTCTGGAGTGAAGACGGGGCTTTAAGTTGCAGAGGTGGATGATTCAAGTTGAAGGATTCATGATGAAGGATTCATGTTTGAAGAAAAGGGTGGCACTGCCAGTGGAGGATTCAGTTCGATGAAGAAGATGTTGAAGCATGTGTATCGGTCTCCAAGTGGGAGATTGTTAGCGCTGGCGTCTGATCCTTTTCCCGCTCCCGCCTCTCGATCTCCCGCTCTCGTTTCCCTCTCCCCTTTTTGTGAATCGGTGCCAACCTCTATCGCGGCGATAAGTGTTCCCGCTCGCTCCTGCTCCTCACGTTTCACGAATCGGCGCCAACGATTCTCTACCCTTAAGAGAAGCTTCGCTTCGTCCTGTTCAACCGCAGTCGCTCCCGGTTTCGCGATAAAAAAACTTCGGACGGCTCTCCTTGAAGTTTAGATGTCACGGTGTTCTTCTTCGGGCTTCCTCCGGATAGAAGAAAGGAAAGTGCAAGCAGTAGTTCCTCGCAGTGAAAGAAGAAAAAAAAATATTGTTCTCCATATGCTTCTTCTTGGTGACTTGTGGCAAAAGAGAAATTGGGTTTATTTCTCTAGTAAATTTATCTTCTTCGGTGTATCTCGATGTACAGTTTCTTCGGTATATCTCGGTGTAGAGAGAGAAGAACAAGGAGAGATGAAGAGAGAGCAACGAAGTGAGAGATTCCTCTTGTAAGTCGAGGTGATCGACTGGTGTAAAATCCCCAAGTAGTACAATCCTCTGCAACTTCGTGAACGTAGATAATTTGTCGAACCATATAAATTTGTGTTCTTTTCTGGTGTAAATTTTCTTGTTCTATTTTTCGCTTCAAAGATCGTTCTCCTGTTTGATTTATATATATACCACATCATCTGATATATCTATCTTATCGCCACAACACTACCAATCATTGATATTGGTTCTCGTTTACCATTGTAGTTGGACATTTGCCGCCACCAATCAACATTTGGTGATCACAAACTATGGCTGGTCATAGCCATTGCATTTGCTACCACAGTCATTGACCTCATACCGATACTGCCCGCCATCACCATCAAGCATAAAAAAGTTATTCTTAGCCATTATCATTAGCTACCATTGCCATGCCCACCATCCCTCAAGCACAAAAATGGGAATCCTGCATTTGCTTTACACTCAAACTTAATAAATTCAAATATTTCAAAAGACCGTGTAGTATTTTTATTAAACATTTCTTTCTTCACAAAACAAACAATCTCTAAATCACAATATTAATATACATAAAAAATGTGTCTGTGTTGACCTTGTGTAGATCTAATGTACCAAAAAAATGAGTACGACAAAGTAGGGCTTACCAACAAAAGACCATGAAGTTTAACTGTCTCACAAGTGAAGTTGTCTGAACTAAAGCTAATAAGACAAAAGTTGACAGAATCATGCGATAGACAAAAGACACTAATGGATACAAAAAATGAGAACAAAACAAAAAGGCATCCAACCAACTTTCACAGGAGAACCAATCCAAAGAAAATTTGGTTCACTACTCTAACCATCCCAAATACATTCAAAGGCCCCTACACAGGGTTTCAGGTTTGACGGTTTGGCCATATCAACCTGTTGATCCGTATCAATCAAGCTCAACCAACCAAACTAATCTCATATAAGAGAGCAGATCTCAACTAACAAAACTGATCTTGTCGACTAGAAGCCAATTAAGCTTATTCCACCGACCAAAAAGTAATCTAAGAATAATCTCATACATCTAAAATATAAAACATGTAAAATATAAAAAATATCCTAGTTCGAACCCCATTAAAATTGAGGTAAAAATGCAAAAACATGATATTATTCTTATTTATAAATAGGGCAACCTTTTACAAGGTAGGGTAATCATTTTGAATGTATTCATTTTCATTATTGTTCACCCCTATTTTTAACTCTCTCTCTCCTTATGCTATATTCATTAAATGTGATTCATAGAAAAATTAAAATTCAACAATTAAAGTTTAAATTTAATTAGCTCAAGCTTTTACTCTAATTTCAATTCAATATAATGCAGGACAATGTTCAAAAGAATTAAAATATAATTCTAATTATGATAAATAATCATAATTTCTAATATGATGGTCATTCAAACAGATAGAACTCCTAAGACTCAAATAATTCTAAGACTCTGCTTGATACAGAATATTGACAACAGCCACCAAGTAACCACTATTTCTCGATTACCTACCCATAACTTTCCCGTCATCACACAACTATGATTTAACATTGCAAATACCCTTATCTAACTAAAAACTTCTTTTTGATCATCATCATCTCACTAACAATCCCCTAACCATTGCCACCCGACTATAATCCAAACCATGTTGCTCAATGACAATCACTTTGGCTTCATTATAATATATCAACATGCCAGAATTGAACATAATTTTCATTTTTTTTACTGCTTACATAATTCAAAATTACGATCCACAATATTGACAATAACCAGCAAGTAACTATTATTTCTCGATCATCTTTACTTGGGCACCATAACTTGCTCATTATCTCTCAACTTCGATTTAATACTTCATTTAACATAGTCTTAACTAAAATATTCTTTTTTATCACCATCATCTGACTAGCACATCCACTCATCAACAATCATCATCATTCTATCACAATCGAATATAATTTTCATTTTTTTTTACAGATTTAAGTTCAAACTATTTATCTTAACAAGCTCAGACTTAACAAGCTCAGAAAGTCTATTTTGAATGATGGCCTTGTATGTTGAAGATATTGCTATATTCCCCAAAATGAATTTTTGGGCTTTGGGTTTGATTGAATGTATGTAAAACCCCCATGAAATAAACTCTAATTTTGCATATAGTCCATACAAGTATTCACTTGAGATTAGCATTCAATGAAAGAAAATTGAACCTGAAAGACGCCTATAAACCAATATTAAACAGCAACATCTTGGGATGTTGAACCCTTGCCAACTCATCCTTCGAGTGTAATTTGCCTACAGCAATACCCGCTAACTGAAATTAGTGTAAGGCGAATGGATTCAAGAATCATAACAAAAATTCGATATGTAACCATATTAAGCAAGAATTTCAGAAAGAATTCATCTTCTTATTTCTAAATTAATTCATTGTACACAAATCTAGCTTCCCCCATTTAACAAATAGACCAAATGAAAGAAATAAGCAGAAGATATAGCAAAGAAAAAGAAAGACAAAATCAAAAACCATTTCTATCAACATGTTGTTCTCCTCCTTCCTGTTCCTGCTCTTGATCTCGATTCCCTGTTCCCTCTCCTCTTCCAAAAGTAATCTCGAACCAAATTGCCCTTTCTTCCCCCTGGCCATCTACATCGCTGCCTACTTTCTTAGGTTCGCTCTCATCCGCCGGCATACAATACCGGCACACCGGGCATGTCCCGTGCAGCCCCAACCACTTATCGATGCAATCTCCATGGAATCGATGCTTACACGGCATCTCCTTCACCACTGCCTGCCCGAACTCATCCAAGCACACCGAGCACTCCTCCCCGGAATCAACCATATCCATCGTCCGCATCGCCTCAATCGATGCCTTAGTCGCCGGCGGCGGCCCTTTCCGGCCGGCGCCGGAGCAACTCGGTCAATAGGGTGGGATCGCCGCGTAGAACCGCAACGCGACGGGAAATCGGGTGAACAAGCAGAATACGTTCCGAAGGAGATCCTTGGTCCTGCGAAAAGGGGCCGCTCAGAAGACCGACGATAATCGGGTTGAAGATCTGTGCTTCTTCGGTAATGTTGTCCGCTGAGATTGAGGCTCTGAAGATGTGGGAGAAGAAAGCTGCTGCTTCTCTGTCCGAATCCGACGCCATGATTGAAGAGAATCGGTAAGGAGGGAGGAGGAGGAGGAGGGAGGAGGAGGATGAACCGTGTATTGATTTGGGAATGAATGAAGGAATTCGAAGCAAATGGGAAGGGAAATTAAATGAGTGGTGGTGGAATGCCGTAGAAGAGTCTAGAAGTTTGCCAGCTTAATCTACCACGTCAGTCAGCAGAGTCGGCATATTTTCTTATTTTTTCAGCACGATGCTTTGAGCCGAAAAAATTGGCATTTGAATTTACCTTTATACCCTTTTAATCCGCCTCTTACGTGGAGTGTCTGGCACCGTTTATTGGCGCTTTGGTGAGCTTCCTTGGGTGACGGCCCTTCAAAAATCACATCCGCCCAATGAAAAGGAATGTTTGTAATTTAGGGTATGTTTGGAGTAAGTGTAGTTTATCCAGCTTCTGCTGATAAGCAGCTTATCCTGATAATCTGTTGATGGGCAGCTGATTTGGATAGGCAGCTGATTTGATGGGCAGCTGATTTGGATAATATGTCTGGTTGTTTGGTTAATGCATTCTGAGAACAGCTGATTCTGAAGAAATGATCAATCTGCCCCTGTTCTGGATAAGTTGTTGAGTTGTTTAGTTCGTGCATTTTGTAAACAGTTTATCGGTAAATTTTTTTATTTGAATTAATAATATATATAACAGAATAAATTATTTTATCAACAAAATTAAAGATCAAATATTAAGACAAAACAATACAAATAAATAGAGCTACATTTATATAACTCAAAATAATGATTACTTGTATGTCTCACCAAGCTTTATATATGTTTCACATTTTGGAGTTCAGCATATAACATTATTAATTTGCAGAGTGGGATGATAAGGAAGAAGGAAAGAAGGTCCTGCAGCAGTGGGAAGGTGTTGGGATGATGATGATGTCAATGATGATTTATCCCTCCAATTGAGAAAAGAATTGGGAAGCAACCCAGAGAAGAAGTAAAGTGTCTCTTGCTCTCCTTCCTCCTTATTGTGCTCTATAAGCTTTAGCAAAATGTTCTTTTGAGGTTTGTGTGCTTTTTAGAAATGTGTTTTTAATTTTGTGAACAACTTTATATGTTGCATTGCAACAGCTTTCTGCTTGGGTTTGAGAACTTTGTTTCAATGAACTAAACTAGGCATAGTTATTTACTAAATGACTTATTAATTTACTTGTTGATTATGCAGTGGTTTATAGAAGATGTTGTAGAGTGTGTTATGATGATTTATGTTTTTTCTTCTTCTTAAGTTTTCAAATGACAATTTTAATTGATGAGGCAATATTGACATAAATGTAAAGGATGCGGAGAAAATATTTAAAAGATATGGTGAGACATACAAGGATATTGGGTATTGGGTATACTCTTCGTTTACTTGAATACTAAGGATTAAAGATCGAGAAAAAAAGAATGGCAAGGAAAAATAACTAAGCCTTGAATAAAACAAATCAAACTATTAACATGATTTTATCATTACATCCATGATTGCTTTATAATTCGAATCTAATCTAAATTAGCAAATTTAGTGTTTTATATTATTTTCTTGCTGAAGCAGGATTTATTTTTTTCCTCCAAATGTAATGCATGATGGAATCCTTTTAATCATTGGCAAGTATTGTACCTTAAACAAATTGTTGTGTTGCAATTGGCTGAACAATATTTAGAATCATCACCATTACTTCTATCATATATGATATAAATATATGAATTTGCAATGGAAGTACTGAGTTACTATGTTGATTCCCAATTCCCAGGTTGTGCTTATTCCTGTCACTGCTGGTCTCATCCTCAACACATATGCAAAATCTGTGGTGAATATTATTCGGCCTATAGACCTATAATGTCTTTTCTTGCCATGTTTTGCACAGCGTTGTGTATTGGAAGTCCTCTTGCTATTAGTAGGAGCCAAATTCTATCTTCAGGTCACCTATTGCTTCTACCCATAGTGACATTCCATGTTGCAGCCTTTGCATTGGGTTATTGGGCTTCCAAGTTACCATTTTTGATGTACATGTCAAGTTTCAAAGTATTTGTGCTCATCAATGATTTCTTAAACTTTATGATATGTGGAACAAAATGCATTTTTACCATTTTATGTACTTCATCAACTCCTTGTATACACTCTTTTCAGAATAGCTCAATCATATCTGAAGATCTCAGTTTGAAAGTTAGTGATTCTTCTTTATGTAAAAACGTACTACCATGTAGCCTCTTCAAAAAAATGGATTAGGCCAATTAGAGTAAAGATGGTGTGTTGGAGTCCTCTATGCAACGCCTAAAACATACAAAAAGTTTGATTGCTAAAAAAACGAAAAAAAAGAGGTTAATTACATACATACCACCCAATTCTTATGTATTAACATATATAACACCTAAATTTTGATTTTTACATCTATACCACCCAAATCTTTCACATCTATTTTCATGCATAAGAAGCATATAAGTAAATATCAAATTGAGAGCGTATATGATATACAAGTCATGAATGATCTAGTTTGCAAAACCATACCTTGCATTGTGCTTTTGCAAATTGAAACAGAAAGGATTGTTCATGCAGTTCATCGTGATTAGCAATTTAAAAGCACTTTTATCGATCGATTTATCGCAAAGAGTGAGTTATAATAATTGAGAGTGCAGGCACATAACTGCTCGTTAGCAAAATATAGTAAAAAAATGCAGCAAAATCTTGCAAATAAATTATAAGAGGTGATTTTAATAGTAGGAGCAGCACTAAGCAAGGACAACGAGACATATAGGAAACATAGCAAGCAGATGTCTGTCATTGTTTAGATGCATTGCTGCTGCCTTCAACAAGAAGCAAACACAATATGCATATAAGAAGCAGACACTTTCACCTTATAGCAGACACTTAGATTCTGTTATAGTAATTGATTTAAAATGAGAACTAGTCCCAAAAAAATTGCTTATTTTACTTAGCAGAATTTGCTTACCCTGAAAAAGTAAGAAGAGATCTTCCTAAAATGCAGGATTTAAATTGAACCAGCTTCAAATTCAATTAGTTCTAACTTAAGGGTAAATTCACAGAACATTCAACAATTGTACAAAAAAAGGAAACAAAAACTGACTTTGAACTTCGCCAAAATCCAATATAAATTGTTTTCCTTGTTTATAATTTCTTTTCTTCCGAAGATATGTATATTCATACTCGAAAATAAAGTTTAAGAACCCACGAAAAACAATGTCATGATCGATCAATTTCGTCCGCTATCTGGTCTCGCAATGCGGTCATTTTCCTTGCACATTCACCTTCGCGACTGTAAGCATATTTTGAGTTTTCATGTGGTATGAGATGACCGACATGAAATTCAAATGCTTCTTGTGGAATATGATGCATGTCTTCTTCTACAGATGCAAAGTCCAAGTCAGAGCGTGAGGGGTAGCGTCGGATGTAGTTGTGCCATGGTTGCTAAAACTGTTTGTACTTGTTTCGGAAATGTGTAGGTTGGCATGTCACGTAATGTCACCCACTTCTTCTTCCATACCCCGAATGACCTCTCCATGCGCAAAGAGGAGTGCCGTTTGTTGAACAATTCCTTTCTACCACGTGCAATCCTGCTTGACCTCTCGAAGTCGGGAATATGGTATTTCGTGTCGGCATAAGGCTTTAGATAACCCCTTTGTAAGGGATATCCAGCGTCAACCAGATAATATTTACCTGTATGAAAAACGTAATTTAGAAACGACTCATAAATGTCTAATATATTTGTTATATTTATGTACCAGAAGGAGGGTACGTGAAGTAATGAGTTTGGTGTCTTGTTGCAAACATAAAAACACGACTATCATGTGCGCTGTCTTCCCATCCGGCCGTCACAAATGTGAAACACATGTAAGCCACATTGTCGGTGTCAGATACATGTGCATCAACGCGAGTTCCATCAATAGGCGTCAACCAGATAATATTTACCTGTATGAAAAACGTAATTTAGAAACGACTCATAAATGTCTAATATATTTGTTATATTTATGTACCAGAAGGAGGGTATGTGAAGTAATGAGTTTGGTGTCTTGGTGTCTTGTTGCAAACTTAAAAACACGACTATCATGTGCGCTGTCTTTCCATCCGGCCGTCACAAATGTGAAACACATGTAAGTCACATTGTTGGTGCCAGATACATGTGCATCAACGCGAGTTCCATCAATAGCTCATATGCAGTCCTAAATGTAATAATGTTTAATCTTTTAATAATTGAGAGGTAAATAATTATAATATAGTAATGACATGTTTAAGATATACATTGAAGAACGACATGTAGCGAGGGTCAGACACAATATGTCGGGATGGACTCGAATGTGGGATCTTCGGGCTTAATTATCTTAGAGGCTAAACTTACTAGAGCATTCAGACCAATGGAGAAATACCTGCTGATAGCCTCTGATGAATGTTGAAATCATTCCATGGCTCCTCTAATAGACTCATTCTGAGATAATATATAGAGTGTTATTGTTAGCACCTCTCTTGATGTCATTCTGGTCGAGTCATTCAAACCATGTTGGTATTGTAGTTCGTAGAGCAAATTGATGAAAATCTCTTTCGTCATACAGAACATGTTTGTGAAACGTATCGGATGCCCTTGTAGTAAATCACCAACCCCTTTATTGCCAACATATTTTATTGCCAACATATCTCGATGTCAGACATGTAGTTCGGTCGATGTATGTGAAGTAGTAGTCATATAACAAAGAAAGAATAAGCACAATCCTTCTAACATAGTGCAATTGTTCTGAATTCATCCTACGAAAATTTGTTCGAAGAGAATAGTTATAACCTTCTACCATATAAAGACATCCATAAAACATATAACCGCAAAAGATATGAGAACTAGAATGTTAACTATAAGGAGTGATAGAAGAAAAAAAGTGCTAGAAGAAAAAAATAACAATCCCCGTTACAACAGTACAAACAGTTTTGAGAAAACAAAACGAGAAGCTGGGGTGGAACGTAAGAAGGAACGTTTCAAAACAAAACAGTACAAACAGTTTCAAAATAAAACAGTTTTCTAAGAATTAACGTAAAAAATCAAAACAGTACAGTTTTTCAAAACAGTACAAACAATTTCAAAACAATTAGTTTTCTAAGAAAAAATGTAAGAAATCAACTTGATATTCTGCTTCTAACTTCATAAAAAATTCTCTACAAACTGGATCTTATAGTAACTTATCACAATTGAGATATAATTTCTTGTCCACCTTAACCTCAGCATGTTTATTTAGAATTCCAAGGAACCCCTCAACAGATATATCATGTGATGCAGCAAGCTTAACCGTGCAAGATTCTGCAAGTTTTTTAATTGTACTTCTGATGAATGCGGCACTTTTCTTCCTTTCTCCACCCTACGCCATTTTGGAACGGATGAGGATTCCCCTGACCTATGGATTTCGCAGGGCACTTCTCCTGAGCCACTTATATTATCAGTTCCAAGAAGAGCAGTTGTGTCAATGAAGTTAAGTTCAGATGGGGTGAAAGCATGTGCTCCCGTTGCAACAACCCCGTTGAACATACCATCCAGCTTCTCTTCCATTGTTGGATCAATTCCATTCATTTTGAATTTCTTAGTTGTTGGCACGACCTGCACGACATAGAAAATTGAATTAGTTAAATCAGTTCAATATATCCAAAATTGAAATAAGGAAATGGTATAAGGTAAGTATTTACCTCTAGTTTCTCAGCCCACCAATCCTTAGGAGCATCTATAGTTAGCTTCATTGGATCCCAGCCCAAACCTGTAGTTCCCCTCTTAAGTTCTTTCCAAATTTTTCAATCTTTCTTTAATTGATCTCACTTGTTTTTAAATTTCATCATATCATAGTCTTTTCCTGTCAGTTCCTTGAATTTGACAATAAGATTCTGTCAACCTTCTTTGTTAAAAAATATTATAGGTCTATTTCCTAACTCTACCTCCTTAAGACAGAGATCACATAATATATTTGTTCTTTCCTGTCCCACATGGCAGATGATTCAACTTCTTTGTTCTTATTCATTGCAGTACTTACTAGTGAAAAGTTAAATAAGAAAAGAATGCATTTAATAATATGAGCATAAAAAATCCAATAATGCTACAACAATTTCACATTAGAAATCCAATAACTTGATGTAAAACACATGACATGAAAATTTTACAAAGCGCATAAACACAAGGTTTCGAACCAAATCAATGACTCCCAAAGTTCCAAGTGATGTGAAGCATATGACATGAAAATCTCAAATCAGCAAAACTATACATTTTCGAACTGAAATCACACAGACCAACTATTATTAAGAAATATGAAAACATTTCTCATCAAAAGCATGTCCCAACGCTGTAAAACAAGCTAAAAATCGTGCCGCATAAATAGATA
>NW_018164500.1:619241-637643 GCF_001263595.1 Phalaenopsis equestris | reverse complement strand
ATATATATATATATATATATATTGGACGAGTAATATTTTAAGAAAATTTAATTGACTAGCTACAAAGATTTATAATCAAATGAAACCTAATAATTTTTAGTAATAAATTTTTTTTTTTGACTTATGTGAAAGAGCCACGGGGCGATAGTTAATTGAGTAAATATTTTCATATTGGAAAATTTTGTTTAACATGCACAAAAATGAAAATAATTATTAATGATAATTGTAATTTTATTTTTTGAAAAGAAAATTCTGGAAAATAAATTTGAAATGATTATCTTCTGAATTCAAAGGATTAAATAAGCAAATCCTGAAGCACAAATTTATTCAACTGTTTTGATTCTAAATATTTTCTTTTTCTCCTGTGATTTTTGTTTTTGAGGAATAATTTTTTAGATTAGGTCTGGTGGTTCGTTTTATCTTCAATTTTTTTCTCATAAAATTTATGTCTTGTCCTATTATTTCTTAACTATTTATGTGTGCTAAATTATTGTTGAATTCTGATGTATTCACCGCTATTGTCAGCAAGAATCTCAAAGTAGCTGAACGGTCAGAAATGATGACACGACGATTGTGAAATTAAATTCAAGAGACATGACCCGAATCGATCATTTGGAAGATCAACAAACTAATCAAGTCTACTCTCGGTGAATGCAACTGACATACCGACCGCTCGTATATTGGCAGAAATGAGCTCCACTAAGCCCGTCGTTTTTTGTCGACCGAACCGAAACACTATGAGCGGCTGACTACCGCTCTATTCAAATTCAAATTATAATATACATTTAGTATTAAATCAACACATCGATTGCATTAAGAGTGGTTTCCATAATCATTCTCTACTTTCTGTAATTAAGTATTTTTTTTCATAATCACAATCTTATTCTGTAATTGTATAAGAGGACCCGAGGTTTGAGAACTTTTTTTGGGCCTCTCTACTAAGAATTTCCTAACACTTCTCTTCTCTCTCTCCAGTCCTCCTTCTCCCGACACTAACTCTCGAGGCATGTATTTTCAAATGACAATTCCACATTCTGAAAGTTTGTGCAGTAAGTGTTGACTTGCCCCAAACAAGAAACTAAGTCAACTATGAAGTAGAACTCTTGCAGAGAGAAATAGCGCACATAGATTTCAGTAGAGAGACGGTGCGTCGAAACATACAGAAAAAGGTCCAAGCATTACGAGCACAATAATGTGCCGGTTCAAGGCTCTTTGGGCGGCCATGATCAAGCAAAACGCTCGATCACCACTATTGGAGGGAGAGTCTCAGGGAACTCATCCTCAGAAGCTTTCCCTTTATAATCCGCCAGCACCCCACGGTTGACCTGGTAATCGGCCAACCGATGGACAAGAGGATTCTGATCCAGCAGGCAGTGCCACATCTACACCTGTCAACCAACATCATGCAGACCAAGTGGGAAGCTTGCTCGGTCGGCCATGGGTAATGCTTTATCCTAAAAAATCCTGGAAAATCATACCTTCAACAAAGCTTAGTATTTCTCACTTTGATCCTTGTAAAGGGAAGAGTGATCCAGCCGATCACCTAGCTTCTCTCGAGTCAACGGTCTAAGTTCCGTTGATTGATGATCCCATGAAGTGCCAGCTGCTCCTGACTACGTTGAAAGAATGCTTGCTTTGATGGTTTAACAACCTGCAAGATGGGAAAATCCCTTCCTTCTTTGAATTCCAGAAATTCTTCATGATACACTTTGCTAATGTACAAAACTGAAGGACATAAATACACTCCTTAAGATTAAACAGGGGGAGAATGAAAACCTATGGGCTTACATCACCCATTTTTAGAAGGAAAAACTGGATTTGAAGAACCTGGAGCCCATAATCGCCCATACTACCCTGAAACAGGGAATCTGCAATAAGTGATTCAAGTATGACCTGAACTTACTCATGTCAAGGACCTTCGCAGATATCTTAGAATTGATAAATGAACACATTACTGCTGAACAAGACCTCATGGAGTCCTCGAAAATTAAATCGAGAGCATCTGACCACTGGTCGTAGAAGCAAAAGGGTTGAGATGACAACAGAAGGCTGAAAGGAGATCGAGCCCCTGGCGGCCGACAAACCGACAATCCTCGATTTCATGGAGACCGAGGGGTGATCAGAGCAGCAATGGTCAACAATACCATTATGACCATCAGTAGGCTCAATAATATGAGCGATTGCATGTAAATCAAATAATGTAAGGGTTGACACCCCCGAACGTGTCAATGATCGAGCTAGTCTAGGCCATTTAAAACAATGAATACTTCAAAAAGGCGCCTTCAATGGAAGGCGCTTTCAATGAAGACAGCAACAGCATTACGCAATCCAAATAAATATTGTGTCTAGAGACCACAGACATGACACAAACGAGTGTCATCATCTCCAACATTTGGAGGAGCTCATAAGGGCTAGAAAGCTAAAGGAATTTGTCGCCGTCGGAATACACACGAAGCGACAGGAGAAGGCCCAAGTAGAGAACCCGCAGATTAACTAGTGTGAGCGAATGAAATCTACCTAGCTAGAATCATCCCGACTATCTTTAGTGGAGGTCGAGGGTTGCCCGAGTCGTTCAGGTTAAAAAGACTCAGGTCGGGAGATGTTTGCTTCGTCACCTCTTGCGCTCGTACTCATCCACCAATTATTCATAGATGCAGATCTACCATCATAGGGAAACCCGTACAATGAGCTGATCATTGTTACAACACTCATAAACAACTATCAGGTGGGAAGCATTCTTGTTGAAGCGAGTAGTTTAGTCGATATTCTATTAAAAATGGTGTCCGATTGAATGGGATTCAAGTCTAACCAATTGGCGGCACAGACCAATCTGCTATTTAGATTCTCGGGTGAGTGAAAGGAGGCTTTATGGGTGATTTCCTTAGCCATCTCATGAAAAGAACGAGAAAAATAATTCACCAATACGAAGAGTTTTTTGGTGGTGGAATCTCCTCCGACATACAACACCATCTTCGGTTGGTCGCTGCTGAACAACTATCGGACGGTAGCTTCGATATACCATGCGGCTGTAAAATTTTATGGGGATAAGATACGGGCTTAGGTTCTGAGTCTTTTGGCCCGGGAACCACGTGAAAAGGACTAGGAACATATGCTTGTGTCATGTATCTTAATTATCTATTTTACAGTAATGTATATAATTAAGTTCGAACAAGTATAAGTGGAGTCTGACCGTCTTTTTCTTTTCTATGATATGTTGCTAACCCAGCAACACGGGGCCTTCCCTATTATTTTGATTTGGTTTATTTTACTTTTGTTACATGCTTGCATGCATGTATGTATGCATGTGTGCATATTTTTCTTATTTATTTATGTGGTTTGTCTAGGAATCGTGATACAATATAGGCTCATTAGGACTTAAAGTCCTAATTTTTCTACAAAATCCTAAAAAAATATTCAAGATAATTAAAATTTAGGATTATTCAGGACTTTAAGAAACTGAACTTTTATTTTCTACATATGTTAATAAGCCCCTATGCTTGTCCAACCTGGCTGACCCAACATACCTTTTATATAGATGGTTGTCTAGTGTGTCTAAGGTGTTAGAAGACTCCCAGACCCAGACGGGGCATAAGTCCTTCTGTTTGGAGTGTTTCCAGCTTTGTAGTTGAACATTTGCCTCTCTTTATTTCTCAAGTCATCCTTACAACTAGCAGGTATAAGTCACGCATCTTGGAGCTCCAGCTTTTAGTCATTGGATAGAGTTTCTTTCCTCTGACCTTAGGGCAACTGAGTTCCCGTGGATGATGCAATTTACGGATTGTTGACCGAGGACCTCAAGAATTGTGGGTCAACTATCTTCACGGCTGGGTAGACTTAAGGTAGTAGTAGCTGTGGTTGAAGGGTCTGTGGTACCCCGGCCCAGTTACCACTACCATTTTAGGATTACTCTACCTTCCTTTTGTTGAGCCCCTTTGAGCCCTGTCGCTCCTTGACTTCGTTGATATCACCTTGATGGCTCAATATTGATGAGTTGTCGTCCATTTGGGATGCGACGATTTGTCCTCTGCCTTTATGGCGTGGACGTGCTTTGAAGTGTTAGGATGTACCCATCAAAATAATTATGATTATTCTATGGGCTCTATATGTTAAAGAGATGCTACTCATTTTTGGATGTGAGACTCACTCTTTGCCCGATGGCTTAGCGTGAGCCTTGAAGCATCAAGACTTTTTTCACACAAAATAACCTTCCTTTGAGTACCTATGACCCCAGATTCACGATAATATAAGAGAAACTCTTTCTATCGAGTGTATTCTTGTGAACCCTCCAGGATGTAATTAACCAAGTGGGATACGCCTCCTTGGGAGTGCTCCTGACCCCAGAACAGGCACCTACACTTGAATATACGGTTATGGGTAGTATATATAGGTATTATTTTGTGGATATCATTTTAAGGTGTTTTTGCCATATCTTGTTTGGGCAGACACTCTTAGTCTATTCTTGCAAGTTTTGTCGCACGTAGAATCTCCACGTTTTGTGTTTTCTCTTGCCTGTCGTCGTTGTGCATATGTTTGTTCCTCTCCTCTTCAAATCATTGATATGATTCGAGAGGGAGATTTATTCGACTTGGGGACGTATATGACGATCGACAAGCTGTCAACTCCTTCTAAAAAAAAGAGAAAAACAAACGAAAATAGCTACCAAAAAAAAAAAATAGCGAATATGTATACACCGACATTGGCACAAATCTCATAGCAGTCGAATAACTAAAGATGATAACATGATGATCGAGACATTAAATTCAATTGATATGACCCGAATCGATCATCTGGAAGATTCAACATGTTGTTCAACCACCCTCAGCGAATCCAGTCGGCGGGTCTACTACAGTCCTAACCGCCAAAGCTCCTTTTTGTTGAATGCAACCAGCCGACTGATCGCTCGTACCTTCACAGTAATATCCTCAACTAAGCCCGTCGCTTTGGTTGACCAAATTAGAACACGTCGACCGGCTGATTACCGCCCTATCTAAATTCAAATTGTAATATAAATTTACTATTAAATTAACATATTAATTGCATTAAAGGTGGTTTTCATAATTAGGCACTCCTTTTTGTAATTAAGGGATGTTTACATTATCGTCCTCTCCGTTCTGTAATTGTAGAGGAAATCCTCCTATAAATACGATGCTCGAGACGATTAAAGGAACCCGAGGTCAGAGGACTTTTTCCAGGCCTTTTTACTAAGAATTTTCTAACACTTTCTTCTCTCTGCTCTTCTTTCTATGGGTTCTAACTCTAGAAATGTGTATTTCTAAAATAATTCTGGATTCAACATCAAAAATGTTAATTGTTAATCTATTGTCGTGAATATAAAATACGGCAAAAAATAAAAAATGTGTGTACTTAACTCTTAAGCTCGAAATAATTATAGTGAAAAGGACATGAAGATCAATCGCTACTGAAACAAAATGCTAGTCGTGGTCATATTAGTGATGGAGATTAAAAGGATAATCTCTTAAAGCACGAACTCCAAAGCAAATTGCGGCAAATTCAATCCCTCCTTTTGAAATATGGTGTTCATCTTGATGCTTTAAAACATTTTTGTAATTTTTTGGGATTATTGTAAAGATATGTTAATGCTGATGTTAGCGATGTCGATTAGAAAGCTAGCCACGCGCAGTCACCGCGGTGCCATCAAGTTGTCAATGGCAATTTGGTCATTTTATTGGAAGAGCTGAGGAAATTCAAATGAACTAAATTTAAGCCACGTGAAAATACCTCAAGCACCCAGATGTCTTATAGATAAAAACTCTCAACTATTAATTGATGTGGTTGTGATCGTGAATTCATTTAACTTATAATTGACTATAAAGCTAACATGTGTCATTTGAATTCACAACTTCATGATAGAAGAGTATTTTCCCAATCGTTATCCTCTGAATTAATTCACCTTTAATATTTCATTCTTTTCTCTTTCATGCTCCATCGCTAATTTGTTAACAAGGTTATGATCTATCTTGATTCTCCTTTGGATATGAACATCTGGTCTTTTGATTGCTATAATTTCTCTTGGGGCCGAAGGCTGATGCTTGCAATTATTTTGCAGATTCAATTGGAGGTGGCTTGGTGTTGATTCAATCATCTTGTATTTGGATCTTACTGTTAGTAATGATTTGACATTACTGGCGTCGGTTCTGATTGTCCAGTTATCCTACTATTCCAACTAGCGCAGCCCCTTTTTTTTTTTTTTTTGCAGCTTTATTTTTTTATTAATAAAGCTGGGTGTAATCATCAATTTCCTCGAAAAAAAAAACTAGTGATTAAAACTCATATCTAAGAAAAATCTCAAAGTACGAAATATTATCACGCGAGTTACAACTTTTTCAATTATAAATAGAAAAAAGATTGTAAGTGATGATGGTCAAACTAATATATTCTGACCACTTCATCCCTCGAATTAGAATCTCATTAGATGTGAGTAAACAAGTAGTCGCACTATTAAGATTTTCCAAATCCTCAACGAATACAAATTCAACAAGAAACCTTTTATTTTCCTAGTTATGAAGCTCACAAAAATAGGCAAAATATGCTTAAAATATAATCAAGTATAATCTATAATCTCGTAAAAATACTTAATGAATCCATCATGAACAAAACTATAAAAAATCGATGAATAGTTTGACCATCAAATTAACTTCAAAAACTTCAAGAAAATTAGTAAGCATAAAATAAGCATGCAAGACTTATCAAATCTCAAAATTAGGTCTCAACAAGTGCGCTGACATACTATAATAGTAGTTGTTGCACAATGCACCTCACATACGGTGCAACGACGCTCCCAAAGACGGTGTAACAATGCACTCCAAAGACGATGACTTTCTCTGATGTCTTAAAGCTTTCTCCTCACACCTTATCGTTGCATCCTATGTGACTAACTATGACTTATGTGGTCCATAGCTCTTGCAACTCTTAAGTTTGGCCCTACAGCCTATAAATATCAGCACAGCTCACCACTACGACCTACATGACCAATCATAGCGTAAGTGATCCACAACTTCTGCAGCTTCTGACTCTGACTCATGTCATCACAATTCACCACTATGACCTACGTGGTCCATAGCTCATGTAGCTTCTAACTCCAGTTCCTATGGCCTATGAATGTTATCACAACTCACCATTGTGGCTTATGTGACCAACTATGCACTAACTTGCTCTTGCAACTTCTTACTATAGCCTTTATAGCCAACTTAAACTCCTAAAGAAACCATTTGCGGCCCACACGATCAACCATTATCATGTCTTTCAACAATGACATGTACATCACACTAAAGCTACAAGCACAATCCACAACATTCAGGACATATTGCTACATTCATAGTAATTGGCTATTATCCTTGTAGTTTGTTATCACAGAGGCCTACATTCATTACAACCAAACTACGACTATTATCAAAGAATAGTTGTTTACGATCATAATGACCAACTTCGCAACTCAATCTTCCTTAATTAAGGAGAAGAGTAAGCATTCGTACTCACATTTTATAGAGGATTATTTCAACTAGGCCACACCCTAAAGTTTTTCCCCTTTTCCATGATTTTCGCATTAAGAAGTTGAGCTGTCTCTTCTTACTTTTCTTTAATCGCTGATATAATAATTCATTACTCTATCTCTATAGACCTTTTAATACACATCATGTTTGCTCATATTTAACTTCATTAACACTATGTTTGTGTTTAATGTTATGAAATTGTTGTGTAGCATGATGGAAGAAACAAAAAGAATAGCACAACTATTTATGAGGAAAACCCATAAATGGGAAAAATCACAAGGGAAAAGGAAAACTCATTGTACTTGGAAAAAAATTACAAAGTAAAGAAGGTAAAGTTCTTTCCTAACACATCATCAACATACACTTCAATATTTTTTCCCTTTTGATTTGCAAAAAATATATTCATGAGGCGTTGATAAGTCGCCCCCTAATTCTTCAACTCGAAGGAAATTACATTATAAGAATAATTTACTTTGTCAGTGATAAAAAAAAGTTTTTATGTGTCAGCAGGGTGCATCTTAATCTGATGGTGTCTAGAGAATTCGTCCAGGAAGCTTAGAACTGAATTACTAACCACTGAGTCTACTAGTGTGTCGATCCTCAGCAGTGGGTATCCATCTTTCAATTAGTGAAGTCGACACAAATCCTCTATTTTTTATTTGCCTTTTACACCATCAGGATGTTAGAGATCCACGTGGGATACTACACCTCTTGAATATAACTGACATCCTTCAGCTTTTTTACCTCCTCTAGGATGGGTCCTGCTAGCTTTATTGTCGAGGTTCAGATCTTTTGCCTCACCGGTCAGGTCGATGGGTCGATGTTCAGTCGATGACACACCCCGTCCATTGGTATGCCAGTCATTTTTGTTGTTGAACAGGAAAAAATGTCTTGGTTCTTTTGTAGGGATGGATAAAAAATCGTGTGTCCTACATCAAAAGCTTAGTAAATTAGAAAAAAATTACCTGATTCTCCATCGATGACTTGGATCTTCAGGGGATTCTTGTTGGCCTTTAGACCCCCTCCTCCAAACTTATGGATGTCCAGGTGGTCATGTTGCATGTTGCTTATGGCTAGGAGATAGCAAGCCTAGAATTGTTCAAGGTTCCCTCTGCCTGTGATGATTTCTCCATCCCTTGAGAACTTCACTGCAATAT
This sequence comes from Phalaenopsis equestris, assembly GCF_001263595.1. Taxonomy (NCBI): domain Eukaryota; kingdom Viridiplantae; phylum Streptophyta; class Magnoliopsida; order Asparagales; family Orchidaceae; genus Phalaenopsis; species Phalaenopsis equestris. The sequence continues at coordinate 628,975 of NW_018164500.1, read as the reverse complement.
GGTAGGTAAGACTACTACCCTAAAATTGTTCAAAAGTAGGTGACCGAAGATGTCGTTGTACGTCGGGGGAGAATCTATCACAATGAAATCTACTATCGATGTGAACTATTTATGTTTTTTGCCCCAATTAATTGGAAGTCTGATCATTTTGAGTGCTTCCATTCTCTCACTTGAAAATTCATATAACGGGTCAGCTGACGCGATCATCTAGTCGTGTCAGTCGAACACTGGCTTGAACAACATGTTGACGAATCTCCGCGTATCAATGAAAATGCTCCCTAATTTATAATTATTGATTACGGTTGTTACCATGATAACATCGTTGTGCGGGTCTTTTTTCGGGGGCAGATCCTTGTCCATGAAGAAAATATGTCGATGGCTCTTGGGCTTTGGGATGAAAGTAGTGACGTAAAGTTCCTCAGCTTACTGCCTCCTTCAATTTGCTTGCTTGGATGATTTGTTTCCTACAAAGATGGCGAATACAATCAAAGTTATATGAATGATGTTGGTGCGGACTGGGCAATCTGGTACTTTCCTCAATGGTGCTTTTCTTTTCTACTGGGTTGCGGCCCCTGATCCAATGAATTCCTTCAACTTTTCGGCCATGATTAGTTCTTCAATTAGGCTTCAAATGTTTCTACACTCTTGTGTGTCATGGTTATGATATTTGTGGTACTTAAAGTGCTTCCCGGTGTCTCGAAGGAAAGCTCCAGTCCTCATCGGTGGCGCCTTCCTAAAAAAGGTCCTTGTCCTAAATGGTGTCTTCTATTTATGTCACTGATACCCTCAGGAGAGTGGTATGAGGACCTTCATGATTGTTTCATGATCGTTCCTAGTGCTGAGCTGGTGTCTCATGATATTGAATCAGTCGTTGACTCTGGGTCTTCATCTGACCCCTCTGGTTGTTGTGATGGTTGATTAAGTTGTTTTTGTTTTAGGGATGACTTTCGTAGTGTGGCCAAACAGATGGTCATGTGTTTTCTTTCAGTTTCTACCCACTATTCTGTTGTGGTATCTTTCGGAGTCTCTGGCAAAGGACTCGATAGCTTTCTCATAAGCATTGATATACCTGTTGGCCATTTCAAGTAGTTCAGCCAAAGTTCATGGTTCCACGAGTTTAAGGTTGAAACCTCTCAGACCTCAATACCCGCGTCAGAGTAGCTTGGGTCATATCAGGTTTCAAGTTTTTTACCTCTAACATTTCTCTCTGGAATAGCACAATGAATGAGCGCAAACTCTAATTGGGTCTCTATTTTAGTTGCCACGAAGATCAAAAACTTTTCATATGCCTCTAGGCACTGGAAAACTGCGTTAGGAAGTCTCTTGAACTCTGTGACGCAGGTAATTAACCCAGTGCATTGAACCATCTTAGAGTCGATAACCTCAATGTAATGATGAATAGTCTATAGTTAAACATGTCAGAGAACTTTAGCCGACACATTGACAATTCGAAAGATGTCAGTGATCGTTGGGATTTTGAATTTCTATGTCGCTTCAGCTCCCAAGTTTTGAAGAGAGAATTTATTCTTTGGTTGCCTCAACACTTCAGCTCGCCCAAATTATTGACTTTCCATCATTGGTACGGATCTGACGCAGTCATGGAATAGCACATTTTCCACTCTCTAAGGTGCATGGTTCATTCTCCTTCTGTTGTGCACCACTGCTCTCTATCGAGGAGAATTATGTGGTACTCGCTAAGCACATTCACCTACCAAGCCAAAACAGTGGATACTCCTAGGGTTGTGAACGCTTTGAGGACCACTGCAAACTGTTCTGGTATCTGGTTCATGATTTGGGCTCTCAAGTTCTGCAGTCCTCGTTGCACGAGTTCTTCTACAAACTCCCTTGTGCATCCCACCTCTATGATGCCTCTTCGGGTGATCTTTTTCTGTTGTTATTGTGCTCTTCTTGTTGACAGTATGGTTTTACGCTCATCGCACCTGAAAGAATGTCAAATCCAAGAATGTCCGAGAAAAACACACAAGGAATAGAGTGTCACACAGAGAAAAGGAGAAGGGAGAAAGACGGTAATGAATAGTAGAAAATATTTAACTTTTTTATAAAATGATCTCATATTTATAGAGATAAGGATATGAATGTTAGAGTTACAAGGTTGACATCTAATCATTAATTTCTGATGAGGTTCTTTTAGTACGTTACAATTTACATGCGCCTGATATATTAAATGATAAGTAGACTCAACTTATCGACATATATGCCAGCAATCGTTGGGTGTGCAGATAATCATTTTTCCTTGATTCGCCTCGTTGGCTTCCAGTCATACATCGCGTCGTGATCCGGTTTACTTTAGCTCAATCGTTATACATTTAAATTAATTGATCCTCAGGCTTGCTTTCGGGGGAACTTCTACTGCCTTGAGATTGTCTACCGATCAGTTGATCCCTCCGTTTCTCATTATTTTACTTAACCGTTGGATTGCTTCTACATTCCTGCAGACATTCTTTTTATATATATCATTTATTGTTTTTTTTCTTTTTTATTATTATTAAAACAATTATCTACAACCATATACGCATCAGAACTGCTTGCCATACACTGCAGGATTAGTAAAGAACATTTTATTTTTATCATTGTTTTAACAAAAGTAACCATCATGCAGCCAATTTTGATAAAGTCAGTAATCTTAGAGTTATGCAATGACAGTATATGTAGTTTTATATAATCTATTGAGAATTCACAATAACCTGCTCTCTTTATGACGGGAACACATTTTTTAATTTTTTAAATTTAATATTTTAAAATGATTAAATCTTCGATAGGAGAGTACTAAATATTCAAGAGCATCAATAAAAGTGTAAAAGAGTTGAGTCAAGCTCAAGCCATGTCAATATTGAGCTCAGCTTGTTTGCTAAATTTTGAGCTCGAGCTCAAGTAGAGCTCGAATGGCTAACTCTTGCTCAGATGGAAGTGGTGGCAGCCGGCTTGCGAGCTCGAACTTAAAATTCAATTTTTGCATAAGCTCACCGAAAAGTGTAGTGGTGGTCGGAGGAGCAGGAGATAGTGGCAGCTCACCGTAAAATGCATCAAAATGAATAACGGTGGGCTAATTGTGTCGGGCCGTGAGTCGATGAGCCGGGCCGGGCCAAGCTCGAGCTTGTTTAATTAACAAGCTCAAATTTAAGCTCGAGCACGAGGCCATGGCGCGATAAGCTCTGCTCGTGAGCTCGTTAATGAGCCGAGCTTTAGCTTACACAGCTCATTTACAACCCTAAGCACCATCATCTTATTTTTTTTCTTAAAATATAGTATGCAATTTGTTGCAGTACTGAATCAGATCAGCAGAAAAAAATAACATACTTTATTTAGATTGCAAGTTGATGATATCCTGCAATATGTTTGTTTTATATAAAATATCATAAAAGGATTTTGGCTAAAAGATTAATCAAAGAAAATAAACAAAAATATTTGGTTTATTTATAAAGCAAAAGATTAGTCTTTTGTACGCGATAAGTAAATAACGTGGAGTTTTTACTATAGCTATTATGATTAAAAAGGTGCAACTCATATATCAGACTCCATGTTCTTCGTTGATTCAAGCACAATAACGAGGATTTTTTTCTTAGGTGCTTCATCTCACTTAACTCCTGGCATCGAAATATTCCAACCCACAAGTTTCCCTAGTTCTCAACATTTCATGGTGTGGAATGACCAGCAATTACCCATAGTTCATACCAATTGATGCGTGCCAGAAAATTCACGGCGGTAGAGTAACAAATTGCCGTCTTAGTGTTATACAAAAGTTCAACACACATGCAGATGAAATTAAAAAAAATAGTGATGACTCCAGAAGTTTTTACGTGGAAAAACCGTTAGGGAAAAACCACGGGGTCTGGTTCAGTTGCAGAAATCCACTATTGATTGATGATTACAGAAATCATTTGTCCCACATATGAGAAAGGTAACTATATTTTTCATATTACAATGTCGACTGACGACGTCTGCTTGGTGGTGATTAATGACGGTAGGTGGAGGTTGACGACGTTCGGCGGTGGTCGTCGGCGATTGACGGCGGTCTGTTGGCGATCGACGGCGACGACGATAAAGGTCGGTGGTGGTCGACAACGGTCGACGACGGAGGTCGGCGAAGGTCGACGACGATTGGTGGTGATGCTGAGCTGCAGCTTCTCCTCAAGACCTCAGGCTCTCTCTAGACTTCCCCCCTCATGAGAAGGATGGGGCTTTATTTATAATGTTTTGGGTGCAATTAATGCAGAAATATGAACTATTTTGATCAGACGGTCTGGAGAGCTTCCCTCATCATACGATGTCTAATGGACATTTGAGTGCCCTAATGATGTCAGAATTGAGTGATCTTGAGCTCGTTGGATTCGTTTTGTCGAGCCGCTCAATTTGAGTATAAACTTGCAATATTTGAAAGCCGTTTAAATTTTCAATTGTGTTCATAAATCTTCTAATTGTGGTTTAATGACTTGATCTGGGCGCGATTTGACTTGGACTGGGCTAGTTTTCATATCATTAGGTTTGTCTCATTGAACAGGTCAGTTTGAATATAAGTTTGCTGAAATCGGAGCTCTGGATAACTTTTTATCAAGATTTGAATATTTCTTATTTAAAATATCATCTCGAGATTCGTGTCATACCTTGAGATTGTGTTGGATGATGAAAATTTGTTGGTGGTGTATCACCAATAAAGGCATTCTCTCGACTATATCTTGCAAGTTACATCTCTTTAAAATTTTACATGTGTTTCATTTTTCTCATAATATCATTTCAATACACAAATTAGCTCGTGATGATCAATGTTCTATCACTTTTGATTCAAATGGATTCCTAAATGGACTCTCGTCATGGATTGTAATTGCTAGCAACCTCTTCATGCTAGTTCAACCCATAATGGACTATACTCTATCAAGTGCAAATCTCATCTCAAAGAGCCACCCATTCACATTGCCTTCTTCTCCAAACTATTCTGATGATCCAAGTGGCTTAGTTGTCTTGAACAACCTTATGGATTAGTTGCCCTTGCTCTAACAGATCTCAATCAAATATATGTGCCCTAAGCAACCACTTTAAATGTATACATTATAATTCAGTAAAATTTTACAAGCTAATAATATCTATTTCTATCATTTGTAGCTTATTTCTTGTACATATTATTCACTTTGATATACAGAGTCCCTATATCACCACCTTATTTTTCTTGTTTCTTTTTAATCTCTTGGAGTCATCAGCTTGTCTATTTATGTCATCGTATAATTTTGTTATTCGAATAAATATCTCTCTTAGATCATTATAAATGATTTGAAGATGAAATGAATTGAATACAAAGAAAATACGACAAGTGATAGACAAACAATTAAAAAGAAACAAGTGGAAGGCGTATATATGAGTAATCCTCATGTGATGGGTAGAGAATATACTTCCAAATAAAATCGGATCGAAGTACCTCAAAACAGAACGTCCAGGAAGAAAATCCCTATATAAACTACCTGTAACCAGAGAACCAAAATGAACATTTTTTGTTATGGGGTCAAGCGTCTTCTAGAGGAATGTATCCCCCTAGTTAATTACATCTTGAGGGATATCCAAGAATACTCTCGATTAAAGAAGTTCTGTTTATATTATCATGAACATGAATAATAGACCATCAAAGGATGATTATTTCAACCAGGAGCATCTCACCGCTTCGGTAGCCAACACCGAACCACATGGGAGAAGGTGAGTCCCTTAAAACCACAAATGGACGGCTGTCCACCGATAAGCGATGCTCGATGAAATAACCAGGTCGACTTGATAATAACATCTTTATGCTTCAAAGCTCAACGGGTCGTGAGAGCAGAGGGTAAATCACTGCATCCCAATCAAGCAGCTTGCATATCGGGATGACCGATTGAGCCTAAAAGGCGTACTAGTGCAGCCGATCGAATTAAAGTGACCACGTAAACAAGCATACAAAATGCAACAAGGCCACAAATGATCATACCACCCAAAATACTCAATGAAATGTCGAACTCGTTATATTGATCTCACAAGGAATCTTGGGTTGAATCGATGGCGGAGTTTCAACACCATATCTTGCGAAGCAACGTGGCCTTGTCACCCCTTTTCCCGGTGTAGAGCAAAGTGTTTTCTCATGAGGAGAATTCTCTGTGATCAAATGAAAAACGATCAAAAGGACTTTTTCATTTGTCTGATCATTTGATTTCACTTGTCCATCCAAGTGAAATCAGTGGAGAAAACTGTGAGGATGATACAACCTCATTTTTTATGGGATTTTGGTGTTAAGACTTCAAAGAACATGTTCGGGTTCATATAGGAGAGCCCACGTAAGGCCCTTAGATCTCCTCTAAGCACAAAAAAAAATCATAGCCCTTAATCCTCTAACATCCAAACCAAGGAAGCTCTAAGAATGTAAAGTGCAAGGGTTTTAAGAAATTTATACTGCAGTGGTGATTGTTTGATGTCCCAAGTTTTTTAGTTGGATAAAGCTAAACTAACGATAGGAGAGAAGCCATCAAGGTCCTTCCCTAAAAACAACGAGGAAGTTCTCCTCGTTAGAAAGAATTCAAAATCCATCGAAGTTCACTTTCTCCAAGTAGGATGATGCTCTCCTCACCAGAGAGAATGTGAGCTCGCCGGTGTCCTTAGCTTGGAGAGACATGGAGAAGAGAACCTTCAAGATCTCCAAGCTTTTCCTCCTTCAGAGTTCTCTCTTCTCTTTTAGAAGCTCTCTTTTCTATAGCACTTATCAAAGTTATCCCAAGTACTCTCCCCTTACAACCCTAAAAACTGAAACTGAAGTCCAAATTTTTTTTCAAAATGAGGAAAATAGTTGAAATGAGGAGAAGGTCAGGCTTCAATTAGTCTCCAAGCTTTTCTTCCTTCAGAGATCTCTCTTCTCTTTTAGAAGCTCTCTTTTCTATAGCACTTATCAAAGTTATCCCAAGTACTCTCCCCTTACAACCCTAAAAACTGAAACTGAAGTCCAAATTTTTTTTCAAAATGAGGAAAATAGTTGAAATGAGGAGAAGGTCAGGCTTCAATTAGTCTCCAAGCTTTTCTTCCTTCAGAGATCTCTCTTCTCTTTCAGAAGCTCTCTTTTCTATAGCAATTATCAAAGTTCTCCCAAGTGCTCTCCCCTTACAACCCCAAAAACTAAAAATGAAGTCCAGTTTTTTTTTCAAAATGAGGAGGCTAGCTGAAATGAGGAGAAGCCCCCCACCCAAAATGGCCTCATGAGCCTTCCCAGAAGCCATCCAAAAGGGATATGATAAAAGCTTTTTGCATCTCATGCAAATCTTCATAAATCTTGCGATTCTGGTTCATTTTGGGGTGCATCAAAGTCAAATCGACGTAAAAAAGCAAGTTTTTTTGCAACCTAGAACTGGTCCATCGCCTGGAAAACACGGCCCTAGAACTACCTAGTCTGGGCATCACAAGGTTGGCGTCTAGTTTCCTGCCTCTCGAGAAAACAAGTAATTTTGAGCTTTTTTGTGCCTAGGTGCCAGAAACTAGTGCCAGACTTCCATGGGATCAATTTTAAACATCTGGAAGGCATTTTTGACTCCTAGGCACCCAGGGCTGGCACTTAGGCTCCGATCGATTTGCATTAGGAGCACCCAACAGAGGATTTTTTTATCTGTAAGCTACGAGAGACTTCATATGAGTGAAATGAAATATCATAACTTCAAAATTGACTATTTTGATTGGCTATTCACCGAGAAAATCACTTTCAATGGGCATCCTGAACCATGGAGCGATTAGGGTGCTCCAAACCCTAATTCTTGCTTGGATTACCGTAAAATGCCCCTCGTCGGTCTAGATGCCACGGAAAGTTGCGCATTACCATAAAAAAACCTTTTAACTCAAAATTGAACATTGAAAGAGTTTCAATCATAGGTTTTTGGTGCCGACGGAGGCCCCAGACCCCTGTGGTGGTAAAATCAGCCTGAACTCAAATTTTCCCAAAATGTGCGTGGGAGATCTCGACGACTACCCTTGACCTCAAAAGACTCGGGATCTGAGTTTATCAACATCAAAAAAGACGTAAAACATGTCCAAATTTAGTACTAGTACCACCTCACGGTGAATTTTCCCAGGCAGGTGCAAATCAATATCGGTCCTGGTTTCGTGCTCGTGGCACATACTGGGAGGTCTGATGGATGTCTCAATTAAAGGGAAACTAAGCATATTGCCAATTTTTAGGCAGACACCGCTCTCATGTGACAACAAATAAATTGATGCCAACACACTTCAAATAAAGTCTATAAATATTGTGTTTTCTTTATAGAAACTTTTTCGCATTTTTGTAAGATGTTTCCTATGAAAAATAAATCTGACTTAACATCAATATTTATAAATTATAAAAAATGTTTGAATATCAAAGAACTAAATCTATAAAGATCATCCACTTTGATGATGAAGGAGAATATACAAATATTCTCTAAGAAAATTTTCCACTTAATACAGAATATCGCATCAACAAAGTTGCTCAGCTACTTCTAAATAAAATAGTGTTGTTTAATTGAAGCATTGACACATTCTTGAAATTTCACACATCATACTTCTTGAAGTTCAAATTTTGTTTTCTCTATGGAGTAGAGACATTGCTTACTATCATTTATCTCATAACAGGTTATCATCACCAATGACTAAACATTTATCCCATATTAGTTACTCAACAATCAATCATCAAGCTATACTTATCTAAAAACATTTGTTGTGCTTATTATCCATGGCTTCACCATTACTATAAAAATAAATTCTCTATAATATCAACCAATTCGTTTTCATTGGTTATCACTTAATTAAAAAGGTTATAAATTTCATTATTCCTCTGTTAGCAAAATGTTTCTCTCCCACCATGTTATTTTCCATGAGTTTATTTTTTCTATATAAAACTCCACCCCTCTTAAGAAACCAGTCATATGCCCCTACTCATATGTCTCCCCTCACTTTCATTCTTTTATCCACCCATTCACCACTTAAATCTATTAGTGAACTAATCAATACTCTTGTTGATATTTCTTCTAAACAATAACCAATTCACATATCATCTTCCACTCTCTCATCCCCTTTAATTCATCTCTTTATCAAAACTCCTTCATCCATCATCTACACACTAATCTAAAAATCTTTCTTCAATCTCACTACCAACTTCACAACCATCCAAATATCCAATGCTCACAATGAGGAAACATGTACTCTCAAACCAAAGAAAATCCTTAATTTACACCACATTGTTGCATTACTTCTAGAGCTTAATTTCTTCTCCACAATTGATAAATTTGAATGTTGATTCAAAGCCCTGTATCATAAATTTCAAGTACATCATGCTCAAGAAACATGGACTCTAATTCCATCATGATGGCTTTGTTGTTTGCTATAAGGCAATCCTTGTATAAGCTAAAGGCTTCAAATGGGAATGGGGTCATAATTACACAAATACATTTAGTTTGGTTGGTAAAATGAAAATAATACTTACATTTGCTCTTTTCAACTCATCATACATCACTAAACTTGACATTTCTAGTTGTTTTTCTTGATGGAAAGCTCCACAACAATGTGTATATGCAACAATCAAAGGGATTCATTGATCTAATTCATCGTAATTATTTATATATCATCTAAAAGCTCTCTATATACTCAAACAAGAACCATGAGAATGATATGCCACTCTCTCAAAACTCCTTGATTTTGACTTTCATTTCATTTCAATTGACCCCTCACTTAGGGGTATCAAATCGGGTTAG
>NW_018164500.1:603185-619141 GCF_001263595.1 Phalaenopsis equestris | reverse complement strand
GTCGAGTCATTCAAACCATGTTGGTGTTGTAGTTCATAGAGCAAATTGATGAAAATCTCTTTCGTCATACGGAACATGTTTGTGAAACGTATCGGATGCCCTTGTAGTAACTCACCAACCCATTTATTGCCAACATATCTCGATGTCATACATATAGTTCGGTCGATGTATGTGTAGTAGTCATATAACAAAGAAAGAATAAGCACAATCCTTCTAACATAGTGCAATTGTTCTGGATTCATCCTACGAAAATTTGTTCAAAGAGAATAGTTATAACCTTCTACCATATAAAGACATCCATAAAACATATAACCACAAAAGATATGAGAACTAGAATGTTAATTATAAGGAGTGATAGAAGAAAAAAAGTGCTAGAAGAAAAAAATAACAATCCCCGTTACAACAGTACAAACAGTTTTGAGAAAACAAAACGAGAAGCTGGGGTGGAACGTAAGAAGGAACGTTTCAAAACAAAACAGTACAAATAGTTTCAAAATAAAACAATTTTCTAAGAATTAACGTAAAAAATCAAAACAGTACAGTTTTCCAAAACAGTACAAACAATTTCAAAACAATTAGTTTTCTAAGAAAAAATGTAAGAAATCAACTTGATATTCTGCTTCTAACTTCATAAAAAATTCTCTACAAACTGGATCTTATAGTAACTTATCACAATTGAGATATAATTTCTTGTCCACCTTAACCTCAGCATGTTTATTTAGAATTCCAAGGAACCCCTCAACAGATATATCATGTGATGCAGCGAGCTTAACCGTGCAAGATTTTGCAAGTTTTTTAATTGTACTTTTGATGAATGCTGCACCTTTCTTCCTTTTCTTCCTTTCTCCACCCTACGCCATTTTGGAACGGATGAGGATTCCCCTGACCTATGGATTTCGCAGGGCACTTCTCCTGAGCCACTTATATTATCAGTTCCAAGAAGAGCAGTTGTGTCAATGAAGTTAAGTTCAGATGGGGTGAAAGCATGTGCTCCCGTTGCAACAACCCCACTGAACATATCATCCAGCTTCTCTTCCATTGTTGGATCAATTTCATTCATTTTGAATTTCTTAGTTGTTGGCACGACCTGCACGACATAGAAAATTGAATTAGTTAAATCAGTTCAATATATCCAAAATTGAAATAAGGAAATGGTATAAGGTAAGTATTTACCTCTAGTTTCTCAGCCCACCAATCCTTAGGAGCATCTATAGTTAGCTTCATTGGATCCCAGCCCAAACCTGTAGTTCCCCTCTTAAGTTCTTTCCAAATTTTTCAATCTTTCTTTAATTGATCTCACTTGTTTTTAAATTTCATCATATCATAGTCTTTTCCTGTCAGTTCCTTGAATTTGACAATAAGATTCTGTCAACCTTCTTTGTTAAAAAATATCGTAGGTCTATTTCCTAACTCTACCTCCTTAAGACAGAGATCACATAATATATTTGTTCTTTCCTGTCCCACATGGCAGATGATTCAACTTCTTTGTTCTTATTCATTGCAGTACTTACTAGTGAAAAGTTAAATAAGAAAATAATGCATTTAATAATATGAGCATAAAAAATCCAATAATGCTACAACAATTTCACATTAGAAATCCAATAACTTGATGTAAAGCACATGTCATGAAAATTATCAACCTTACAAAGCGCATAAACACAAGGTTTCGAACCAAATCAATGACTCCCAAAGTTCCAAGTGATGTAAAGCATATGACATGAAAATCTCAAATCAGCAAAACTATACATTTTCGAACTGAAATCACACAGACCAACTATTATTAAGAAATATGAAAACATTTCTCATCAAAAGCATGTCCCAATGCTGCAAAACAAGCTAAATATCGTACCGCATAAATAGATACCGTAACTCAACTTCCGCAAAGTCAATTATATCATTTCAAACATATAAGCCATTTAAAACATGTGAGCTAAAACATATAACTGAACCCCGAGATGGCTGAAGACATATAGCTGAGAAAATATGTTAAGTTTCCTAACAATCGCTATAGGGGTGTCACTGAAGTGTTAGATATGTAAACAAAAATGAAAACTTTCTAAAGTATAAGAATTTAGCATATGAATATAAATGGTTAATGAAATTGGTACATACACAGAAACACATAAAAAAGAAATTTTGAAAATTCTGCACATATGTATTTAAATTTAGGTGTTATGCATGTAAGTGCTTAAGGATGACAAAGGAAATAAAGCTCATCAACCTTACAAAGTGCATAAACACAAGGTTTCGAACCAAATTAATGACTCCCAAAGTTCCAAGTGATGTAAAGCACATGACACATGAAAATCTCAAATCAGCAAACTATAAATTTTCGAACTGAAATCATACATATCAACTATTATTAAGAAATATGAAACACATTTCTCATCAAAAACATGTCCCAATGCTGCAAAACAAGCTAAATATCGTACCTCATAAATAAATAATGTAACTCAACTTCTGCAAAGTCAAGTATATCCTTCCAAACATATATGTCATTTAAAACATGTGAGCTAAAACATATAACTGAATCCCGAGATGGCTGAAGACAGACACCCAAAGTAACCACACATGATTTGAAGAAGGGGTAGAGGTTTATACATGGATGCCGAAGGAAGCAAGAAGCGGAAATGTCGCGATCGGGCGAACAAAGGCAATGTCGCGATCAGGTTGGCGAACAGAGGCGAGACTCGCGATCGAGATGGCAAACACGGGCGAGAGTCACGATCGCGATGTCGAACACAGGTGAGAGTCGCAATCGGGATGGCGAACAGAAGCAGGGATCGCGATCGGGATGGCGAACAGAACTTCGGGATGGCGATCTCGGGCAGAGCGGGTGAGGAGAAGATGAGAAAATGAATGAAGGAGTGAAGATGAGAGGAGAGGATCGAGATTTTTTACCATTCTCAGACGATTGGGAAGTGCTGAGGGAGGAGCAGAATCGTTGCGCTTAGGGAACACAGAGGGTCGCGAGAGGGGTAAACGAGTAAAGATTCGCGTGGAGGACGTTCGTAACGCTGATCGTGGGGTTATACCCGCGATCGCGTATCCGCTAATTTAGAGACGCAGTTTTCTGATAATCGCCCTAAACGTGCAAAACAAACAGTGCGGCAGCGTTTTCAAAAACGCTGCTGCACTTATAAGCTGCCCCAAACAGACCCTTAAAAAGGTGATAATCGTATAAAATAAATTTGAAAAATTTTCGGGAGACGTTATTTCATCAAATCATCAATTTTCCACGTGTTAATGTACACGGTAATAGGGCTGTCAAAACAACTCGTTTTTTTGCGAACAGCTCGTGTTCGGCTTGTTCACTAATGAGCCGAACACGAATAACAAGAACAAATATTTATTCGTTCTTATTTGGCTCATTTTGGCTCGAAATACTACTAATCAATTATATATATATCTTTGATGAGTAGTTTTTTTAAAAAAATTAGTTGACTACAAATATATATATATATATATATATTGGACGAGTAATATTTTAAGAAAATTTAATTGACTAGCTACAAAGATTTAAAATCAAATGAAACCTAATAATTTTTACTAATAAATTTTTTTTTGACTTATGTGAAAGAGCCACGGGGCGATAGTTAATTGAGTAAATATTTTCATATTGGAAAATTTTGTTTTACATGCACAAAAATGAAAATAATTATTAATGATAATTGTAATTTTATTTTTTGAAAAAAAAATTCTGGAAAATAAATTTGGAATGATTATCTTCTGAATTCAAAGGAGTAAATAAGCAAATCTTGAAGCACAAATTTATTCAACTGTTTTGATTCTAAATATTTTCTTTTTCTCCTGTGATTTTTGTTTTTGAGGAATAATTTTTTAGATTAAGTCCGATGGATCGTTTTATCTTCAATTTTTTTCACATAAAATTTATGTCTTGTCCTACTATTTCTTAACTATTTATGTGTGCTAAATTATTGTTGAATTCTGATGTATTCACCGCTATTGTCAGCAAGAATCTCAAAGTAGCTGAACGGTCAGAAATGATGACACGACGATTGTGAAATTAAATTCAAGAGACATGACCCGAATCGATCATTTGGAAGATCAACAAACTAATCAAGTCTACTCTCGGTGAATGCAACTGACATACCGACCGCTCGTATATTGGCAGAAATGAGCTCCACTAAGCCCGTCGTTTTTTGTCGACCGAACCGAAACACTATGAGCGGCTGACTACCGCTCTATTCAAATTCAAATTATAATATACATTTAGTATTAAATCAACACATCGATTGCATTAAGAGTGGTTTCCATAATCATTCTCTACTTTCTGTAATTAAGTATTTTTTTTCATAATCACAATCTTATTCTGTAATTGTATAAGAGGACCCGAGGTTTGAGAACTTTTTTTGGGCCTCTCTACTAAGAATTTCCTAACACTTCTCTTCTCTCTCTCCAGTCCTCCTTCTCCCGACACTAACTCTCGAGGCATGTATTTTCAAATGACAATTCCACATTCTGAAAGTTTGTGCAGTAAGCGTTGACTTGGCCCAAACAAGAAACTAAGTCAACTATGAAGTAGAACTCTTGCAGAGAGAAATAGCGCACATAGATTTCAGTAGAGAGACGGTGCGTCGAAACATACAGAAAAAGGTCCAAGCATTACGAGCACAATAATGTGCCGGTTCAAGGCTCTTTGGGCGGCCATGATCAAGCAAAACGCTCGATCACCACTATTGGAGGGAGAGTCTCAGGGAACTCATCCTCAGAAGCTTTCCCTTTATAATCCGCCAGCACCCCACGGTTGACCTGGTAATCGGCCAACCGATGGACAAGAGGATTCTGATCCAGCAGGCAGTGCCACATCTACACCTGTCAAACAACATCATGCAGACCAAGTGGGAAGCTTGCTCGGTCGGCCATGGGTAATGCTTTATCCTAAAAAATCCTGGAAAATCATACCTTCAACAAAGCTTAGTATTTCTCACTTTGATCCTTGTAAAGGGAAGAGTGATCCAGCCGATCACCTAGCTTCTCTCGAGTCAACGGTCTAAGTTCCGTTGATTGATGATCCCATGAAGTGCCAGCTGCTCCTGACTACGTTGAAAGAATGCTTGCTTTGATGGTTTAACAACCTGCAAGATGGGAAAATCGGGAAAATCCCTTCCTTCTTTGAATTCCAGAAACTCTTCATGATACACTTTGCCAATGTACAAAACTGAGGAAGGACATAAATACACTCCTTAAGATTAAACAGGGGGAGAATGAAAACCTATGGGCTTACATCACCCATTTTTAGAAGGAAAAACTGGATTTGAAGAACCTGGAGCCCATAATCGCCCATACTACCCTGAAATAGGGAATCTGCAACAAGTGATTCAAGTATGACCTGAACTTACTCATGTCAAGGACCTTCGCGGATGTCTTAGAATTGATAAATGAACACATTACTGCTGAACAAGACCTCATGGAGTCCTCGAAAATTAAATCGAGAGCATCTAACCACTGGTCGTAGAAGCAGAAGGGTTGAGATGACAACAGAAGGCTGAAAGGAGATCGAGCCCCTGGCGGCCGACAAACCGACAATCCTCGATTTCATGGAGACCGAGGGGTGATCAGAGCAGCAATGGTCAACAATACCATTATGAGCATCAGTAGGCTCAATAATATGAGCAGTCGCATGTATATCAAGAAATGTAAGGGTTGACACCCCCGAACGTGTCAATGATCGAGCTAGTCTAGGCCATTTAAAACAATGAATACTTCAAAAAGGCGCCTTCAATGAAGACAGCAACAGCATTACACAATCCAAATAAATATTGTGTCTACCATAGAGACCACAGACATGACACAAACGAGTGTCATCATCTCCAACATTTGGAGGAGCTCATAAGGGCTAGAAAGCTAAAGGAATTTGTCGCCGTCGGAATACACACGAAGCGACAGGAGAAGGCCCAAGTAGAGAACCCGCAGATTAACTAGTGTGAGCGAATGAAATCTACCTAGCTAGAATCATCCCGACTATCTTTAGTGGAGGTCGAGGGTTGCCCGAGTCGTTCAGGTTAAAAAGACTCAGGTCGGGAGATGTTTGCTTCGTCACCTCTTGCGATCGTACTCATCCACCAATTATTCACAGATGCAGATCTACCATCAAAGGGAAACCCGTACAATGTGCTGATCATTGTTACAACACTCATAAACAACTACCAGGTGGGAAGCATTCTTGTTGACGCGAGTAGTTTAGTCAATATTCTATTAAAAATGGTGTCCGATTGAATGGGATTCAAGTCTAACCAATTGGCGGCACAGACCAATCTGCTATTCAGATTCTCGGCTGAGTGAAAGGAGGCTTTATGGGTGATTTCCTTAGCCATCTCATGAAAAGAACGAGAAAAATAATTCACCAATACGAAGAGTTTTTTGGTGGTGGAATCTCCTCCGACATACAACACCATCTTCGGTTGGTCGCTGCTGAACAACTATCGGACGGTAGCTTCGATATACCATGCGGCTGTAAAATTTTATGGGGATAAGATACGGGCTTAGGTTCTGAGTCTTTTGGCCCGGGAACCACGTGAAGAGGACTAGGAATATATGCTTGTGTCATGTATCTTAATTATGTATTTTACAGTAATCTATAGAATTAAGTTCGAACATGTATAAGTGGAGTTTGGCCGCCTTTTTCTTTTCTATGATATGTTGCTAACCCAACAACACGGGCCTTCCCTATTATTTTGATTTGGTTTATTTTACTTTTGTTACATGCTTGCATGCATGTATGTATGCATGTGTGCATATTTTTCTTATTTATTTATGTGGTTTGTCTAGGAATCGTGATACAATATAGGCTCATTAGGACTTAAAGTCCTAATTTTTCTACAAAATCCTAAAAAAATATTCAAGATAATTAAAATTTAGGATTATTCAGGACTTTAAGAAACTGAACTTTTATTTTCTACATATGTTAATAAGCCTCTATGCTTGTCCAACCTGGCTGACCCAACATACATTTTATATAGGTGGTTGTCTAGTGTGCCTAAGGTGTTAGAAGACTCCCAGACCCAGACGGAGCATAAATCCTCCTGTTTGGAGTGTTTCTAGCTTTGTAGTTGAACATTTGCCTCTCTTTATTTCTCGAGTCATCCTTACAACTAGCAGGTATAAGTCACGCATCTTGGAGCTCCAGTTTTTAGTCATTGGATAGAGTTTCCTTCCTCTGACATTAGGGAAACTGGGTTCCCGTGGATGATGCAATTTACGGATTGTTGACCGAGGACCTCAAGAATTGTAAGTCAACTATCTTCACGGCTGGGTAGACTTAAGGTACTAGTAGCTATGGTTGAAGGGTCTGTGGTACCCCGGCCTAGTTATCACTACATTTTTACGATTACTCTACCTTCCTTTTGTTGAGCCCCTTTGAGCCCTGTCGCTCCTTGACTTCGATGATATCACCTTGATGACTCAATATTGATGAGTTGCCGCCCATTTGGGATGCGTCGATTTGTCCTCTGCCCTTATGGCGTGGACGTGCTTTGAAGTGTTAGGATGTACCCATCAAAATAATTATGATTATTCTATGGGCTCTATATGTTAAAGAGATGCTACTCATTTTTGGATGTGAGACTCACTCTTTGCCCGATGGCTTAGCGTGAGCCTTGAAGCATCAAGACTTTTTTCACACAAAATAACCTTCCTTTGAGTACCTGTGACCCCAGATTCACGATAATATAAGAGAAACTCTTTCCATCAAGTGTATTCTTGTGAACCCTCCAGGATGTAATTAACCAAGTGGGATACGCCTCCTTGGGAGTGCTCCTGACCCCAGAACAGGCACCTACACTTGAATATACGGTTATGGGTAGTATATATAGGTATTCTTTTGTGGATATCGTTTTAAGGTGTTTTTGCCATATCTTGTTTGGGCAGACACTCTTAGTCTATTCTTGCGAGGTTTGTCGCACGTAGAATCTCCACGTTTTGTGTTTTCTCTTGCCTGTCGTCGTTGTGCATATGTTTGTTCCTCTCCTCTTCAAATCATTGATATGATTCGAGAGGGAGATTTATTCGAATTGGGGACGTATATGACGATCGACAAGCTGTCAACTCCTTATAAAATAAAAGAGAAAAACAAACGAAAATAGCTACCTAAAAAAAACTAGCGACTAAGGATGCAACGTCAAGTCTATGACGTTATTTATAAAGCACACTAGGCACGGAACCCAAAGGGAAGTAAATTGTTCAAGCAATTCTTGATTTTAATATCACCGATTGTGTAATAATTTTCATGTTCTTATCGTAGTTGTCGCTATCAAAGAGCGGGAAACTTTGGTGAACTAATATGTATACACCGACATTGGCACAAATCTCATAGCAGTCGAATAACTAAAGATGATAACATGATGATCGAGACATTAAATTCAATTGATATGACCCGAATCGATCATCTGGAAGATTCAACATGTTGTTCAACCACCCTCAGCGAATCCAGTCGGCGGGTCTACTACAGTCCTAACCGCCAAAGCTCCTTTTTGTTGAATGCAACCAGCCGACTGATCGCTCGTACCTTCACAGTAATATCCTCAACTAAGCCCGTCGCTTTGGTTGACCAAATTAGAACACGTCGACCGGCTGATTACCGCCCTATCTAAATTCAAATTGTAATATAAATTTACTATTAAATTAACATATTAATTGCATTAAAGGTGGTTTTCATAATTAGGCACTCCTTTTTGTAATTAAGGGATGTTTACATTATCGTCCTCTCCGTTCTGTAATTGTAGAGGAAATCCTCCTATAAATACGATGCTCGAGACGATTAAAGGAACCCGAGGTCAGAGGACTTTTTCCAGGCCTTTTTACTAAGAATTTTCTAACACTTTCTTCTCTCTGCTCTTCTTTCTATGGGTTCTAACTCTAGAAATGTGTATTTCTAAAATAATTCTGGATTCAACATCAAAAATGTTAATTGTTAATCTATTGTCGTGAATATAAAATACGGCAAAAAATAAAAAATGTGTGTACTTAACTCTTAAGCTCGAAATAATTATAGTGAAAAGGACATGAAGATCAATCGCTACTGAAACAAAATGCTAGTCGTGGTCATATTAGTGATGGAGATTAAAAGGATAATCTCTTAAAGCACGAACTCCAAAGCAAATTGCGGCAAATTCAATCCCTCCTTTTGAAATATGGTGTTCATCTTGATGCTTTAAAACATTTTTGTAATTTTTTGGGATTATTGTAAAGATATGTTAATGCTGATGTTAGCGATGTCGATTAGAAAGCTAGCCACGCGCAGTCACCGCGGTGCCATCAAGTTGTCAATGGCAATTTGGTCATTTTATTGGAAGAGCTGAGGAAATTCAAATGAACTAAATTTAAGCCACGTGAAAATATCTCAGACACCCAGATGTCTTATAGATAAAAACTCTCAACTATTAATTGATGTGGTTGTGATCGTGAATTCATTTAACTTATAATTGACTATAAAGCTAACATGTGTCATTTGAATTCACAACTTCATGATAGAAGAGTATTTTCCCAATCGTTATCCTCTGAATTAATTCACCTTTAATATTTCATTCTTTTCTCTTTCATGCTCTATCGCTAATTTGTTAACAAGGTTATGATCTATCTTGATTCTCCTTTGGATATGAACATCTGGTCTTTTGATTGCTATAATTTCTCTTGGGGCCGAAGGCTGATGCTTGTAATTATTTTGCAGATTCAATTGGAGGTGGCTTGGTGTTGATTCAATCATCTTGTATTTGGATCTTACTGTTAGTTATGATTTGGCATTACTGGTGTCGGTTCTGATTGTTGAGTTCTCCTACTATTCCAACTAGCTCAGCGCTTTTTTTATTTGCAGCTTTATTTTTTTATTAATAAAGCTGGGTGTAATCATCAATTTCCTCAAAAAAAACTAGTGATTAAAACTCATGTCTAAGAAAAATCTCAAAGTATGAAATATTATCACGCGAGTTACAACTTTTTCAATTATAAATAGAAAAAAGATTGTAAGTGATGATGGTCAAACTAATATATTCTGACCACTTCATCCCTCGAATTAGAATCTCATTAGATGTGAGTAAACAAGTAGTCGCACTATTAAGATTTTCCAAATCCTCAACGAATACAAATTCAACAAGAAACCTTTTATTTTCCTAGTTATGAAGCTCACAAAAATAGGCAAAATATGCTTAAAATATAATCAAGTATAATCTATAATCTCGTAAAAATACTTAATGAATCCATCATGAACAAAACTATAAAAAATCGATGAATAATTTGAGCATCAAATTAATTTCAAAAACTTCAAGAAAATTAGTAAGGATAAAAAAAGCATGCAAGTCTTATCAAATCTCAAAATTAGGTCTCAACAAGTGCACTGACATACTATAATAGCAGTTGTTGCACAATGCACCCCACATACGGTGCAACGACGCCTTCCAAAGACGGTGTAACAATGCACCCTAAAGACGATAACTTTCTCTTATTTCTTAAAGCTCTCTCCTCGCACCTTAGCTTTGCAGCCTATGTGACTAACTATGACTTACATGGTCCATAGCTCTTGCAACTCTTAAGTTTGGCCCTACAGCCTATAAATATCAGCACAGCTCACCACAACGACCTACGTGACCAATCATAGCGTAAGTGATCCACAACTTCTGCAGCTTCTGACTCTGACTCATGTCATCACAATTCACCACTACGACCTACGTGGTTCATAGTTCATGTAGCTTCTAACTCCAGTTCCTATGGTCTATGAATGTTATCACAACTCACCATTATGACTTATGTGACCAACTATGGACTAACTTGCTCTTGCAACTTCCTACTATAGCCTTTATAGCCAATTGAAACTCCTAAAGAAACCATTTGCGGCCCACACGATCAACTACTATCATGTCTTTCAACAATGACATGTGCATCAAACTGAAGCTACAAGCACTATCCACAACATTCACGACATATTGCTACATTCATAGTAATTGGCTATTATCCTTGTAGTTTGTTATCACATAGGCCTACAGTCATTACAACCAAACTACGACTATTATCAAAGAACAGTTGTTTACGATCAAAATGACCAACTTCGCAACTCAATCTTCTTTAATTAAGGAGAAGAGTAAGCATTCGTACTCACATTTTATAGACGATTATTTCAACTAGGCCACGCCCTAAAGTTTTTTCCCCTTTTCCATGATTTTCGACATAAGAAGTTGAGCTTGGAAAAGGAACTCATTTTACTTGGAAAAAAATTACAGAGTAAAGGAGGTAAAGTTCTTTTCTAACACATCATCAACATACACTTCAATATTTTTTCTCCTTTTGATTTGCAAAAATTATATTCATGAGGTGTTGATAAGTCGCCCCCTCATTCTTCAACTCGAAGGAAATTACATTATAAGAATAATTTACTTTGTCAGTGATAAAAAAAGTTTTTATGTGTCAGCAGGGTGCAGCTTAATCTGATGGTGTCTGGAGAATTCGTCCAGGAAAAAAGTTTTTATGTGTCAGCAGGGTGCATCTTAATCTGATGGTGTCTGGAGAATTCGTCCAGGAAGCTTAGAACTGAATGAATAACCACTGAGTCTACTAGTGTGTCGATCCTCAGCAATGGGTATCCATCTTTCAGTTGGTGAAATCGACGCGCATCCTCTATTTTTTATTTGCCTTTTACACCATCAGGATGTTAGAGATCAACGTGGGATACTACACCTCTTGAATATAACTGGCATCCTTCAGCTTTTTTACCTCCTCTAAGATGGGTCCTGCTAGCTTTGTTGTCGAGGTTCAGATCTTTTGCCTCACCGGTCAGGTCGATAGGTCGATGTTTAGTCGATGAGACACCCCATCCATTGGTATGTCAGTTATTTTTTCCGCTGAACAGGCAAAAACGTTTTGGTTTTTTTGTAGGGACGGATCAACAACTGTGTGTCCTACAAAAAAAGCTTAGTAAATTAGAAAAAAATTACCTAATTCTCCATCGATGACTTGGATCTTCAGGGTATTCTTGTTGGTCTTTAGACCCCCTCCTCCAAAATTATGGATGTTCAGGTGGTCGTGTTCCACGTTGCTTATGGCTAGGAGATAGCAAGCCTGGAATTATTCAAGGTTCCCTCTGGCTGTGATGATTTCTCCATCCCTTGAGAACTTCACTGCAATATGGTAGGTAGAGACTACTGCCCTGAAATTGTTCAAAAGTATGTGACTGAAGATGTCGTTGTAAGTCGGGGGAAAATATACCACAATGAAATCTTCTGTCGATGTGAACTATTTATGATTTTTTCCCCAATTAACTGAAAGTTTGATCATTCTGAGTGCTTCCATTCTCTCACTTGAAAATTCATATAACGGGTCGGCTGACGCGATCATCTAGTCGTGTCAGTCAAACATTGGCCTGAACAACATGTTGACGAATCTCCTCGTATCAATGAAAATGCTCCCTAATTGATAATTATTGATTATGGTTGTTACCATGATAACATTGTTTTGCGGGTCTCCTTTCGGGGGCAGATACTTGTCCATGAAGAAAATATGTCGATGGCTCTTGGGCTTTGGGATGAAAGTAGTGACGTAAAGTTCCTCAGCTTACTGCCTCCTTCAATTTGCTTGCTTGGATGATTTGTTTCCTACAAAGATGGCGAATACAATCAAAGTTATATGAATGATGTTGGTGCGGACTGGGCAATCTGGTACTTTCCTCAATGGTGCTTTTCTTTTCTACTGGGTTGCGGCCCCTGATCCAATGAATTCCTTCAACTTTTCGGCCATGATTAGTTCTTCAATTAGGCTTCAAATGTTTCTACACTCTTGTGTGTCATGGTTATGATATTTGTGGTACTTAAAGTGCTTCCCGGTGTCTCGAAGGAAAGCTCCAGTCCTCATCGGTGGCGCCTTCCTAAAAAAGGTCCTTGTCCTAAATGGTGTCTTCTATTTATGTCACTGATACCCTCAGGAGAGTGGTCTGAGGACCTTCATGATTGTTTCATGACCGTTCCTAGTGCTGAGCTGGTCTCTCATGATATTGAATCAGTTGTTGACTCTGGGTCTTCATCTGACCCCTCTTGTCATTGTGATGGTTGATTAAGTTGTTTTTGTTTTAGGGATGACTTTCGCAGTGTGGCCAAACAGATGGTCATGTGTTTTCCTTCGGTTTCTACCCACTATTCTGTTGTGGTATCTTTCGGAGTCTCTGGCAAAGGACTCGATAGCTTTCTCATAAGCTTTGATATACATGTTGGCCATTTCAAGTAGTTCAGCCAAAGTTCATGGTTCCACGAGGTTAAGGTTGAAAACTCTCAAAACTCAATCCCCGCATCAGAGTAGCTTGGGCCATATCAGGTTTCAACTTTCTTACCTCTAACATTTCTCTCTATAATAGCCCAATGAATGAGCGCAAACTCTAATTGGGTCTCTGTTTTAGTTGCCATGAAGATCAAAAACTCTTCATATGCCTCTAGGCACTGGAAAACTGCATTAGGAAGTCTCTTGAACTCTGCAACACAGGTAATTACCCCAGTGCATTGAACCATCTTAGAGCTGATAACCTCAATGTAATGATGAATAGTCTATAGTTAAACATGTCAGAGAACTTTAGCGGACACATTGACGATTCGAAAGATGTCAGTGATCGTTGGGAGTTTGAATTTCTATGTTGCTTCAGCTCCCCAGTTTTGAAGAGAGAAGGCGTTCTTTGGTTGCCACAACACTTCAGCTTGCCCAAATTATTGTCTTTCCATCATTGGTACGGATCTGACGCAGTCATGGAATAGCACATTTTCCACTCTCTAAGGTGCATGGTTCATTCTCCTTCTGTTGTGCACCACTGCTCTCTATCGAGGAGAATTATGTGGTACTCGCTAAGCACATTCACCTACCAAAATAGTGGATACTCCTAGGGTTGTGACTGCTCTGAGGACCACTGCAAATTGTTCAGGCATCTGGTTCATGATTTGGGATCTCAAGTTCTGCAGTCCTCATTGCATGAGTTCTTCTACAAACTCCCTTGTGCATCCCGCCTCTATGATGTCTCTTCGGGTGGTCTCTTTCTGTCGTTGTTGTGCTCTGCTTGTTGACGGTATGGTTTTACGCTCATCGCACCTGAAAGAATGTCAAATCCAAGAATGTCAGAGAAAACACACAAGAAATAGAGCGTCACACAGAGAAAAGGAGAAGGGAGAAAGACGGCAATAAATAGTAGAAAACATTTAACCTTTTTTATAAAATGATCTCATATTTATAGACATAAGGATATGAATGTTAGAGTTACAAGGTTGACATCTAATCATTAATTTCTGATGAGGTTCTTTTAGTACGTTACAATTTACATGCGCCTGATATATTAAATGATAAGTAGACTCAACTTATCGACATATATGTCAGCAATCGTTGGGTGTGCAAATAATCATTTTTCCTTGATTCACCTCGTTGGCTTCCAGTCAGACATTGCGTCGTGATTCGACCGGTTTACTTTAGCTCAATCGTTATACATTTAAATTAATTGATCCTCAGGCTTACTTTCGGGGGAACTTCTACTGCCTTGAGATTGTCTACTGATCAATTGATCCCTCTGTTTCTCATTATTTTACTTAACCGTTGGATTGCTTCTACATTCCTGCAGACATTCTTTTTATATATATCATTTATTGTTTTTTTTCTTTTTTATTATTATTAAAACAATTATCTACAACCATATACGCATCAGAACTGCTTGCCATACACTGCAGGATTAGTAAAGAACATTTTATTTTTATCATTGTTTTAACAAAAGTAACCATCATGCAGCCAATTTTGATAAAGTCAGTAATCTTAGAGTTATGCAATGACAGTATATGTAGTTTTATATAATCTATTGAGAATTCACAATAACCTGCTCTCTTTATGACGGGAACACATTTTTTAATTTTTTAAATTTAATATTTTAAAATGATTAAATCTTCGATAGGAGAGTACTAAATATTCAAGAGCATCAATAAAAGTGTAAAAGAGTTGAGTCAAGCTCAACCTCCCTCACCTGCAGCCATCCAATCGGCGGTCCGACCACTGAATCTGCCGCAAAAGAGGTTTCTGCTCCTTCAATTTTTTTCTATTTTGGTATTCAAATGTTGATTATAATTTTTTGCGAGCTTACGGGTTCAAGTTTGTTCTTATGCACTCTAAATTTCAGTTATAATGTGGTCTTTGCATTAAAAATATGTACTTATTCTGTTTTGCCAAGGAACTTAACAAAATCCCTCATAAATATTCAAATTATGATCGAAATTTTGTGCTCTTGCTACTAGAAAGACATATTATTGAAGATTTGAGGAAGCGCCTTCAATCCAAAATCATAGATTTAAAAATTAAATTGTTAAATAAATATTAGTTAATTCTATCATTGAATTATGTGCTCTGAAAATAAATTTCTAGTCAGATTTTATGATGCATTGAAAAAACAAGAATTTTATTATAATTTGACATTAGTTTATTTATTTTCATGATATCTCAGTTTATTATGTAATAAAGTAGGATATCATGAAAATGCATAGCATTAAACCCACCCATGAGAGAGTTTTATAATGTGCCCTGAGGATACACTAAGATCATCTTCTACTTAAAATATTTTGATTCTCATATTTTAAAAATCAGAAGTCACCACATGCAACTCTTAAAAGTAGTACTTTGTTCTTGTGCACTCTCAAATTCAGTCTTAATTTGGTCATTGCATTGAAAATATATACTTATTTTGCTTTGCCAACGAAGTGAACAAAATCCTTAATAAATATTCAAAATTTGATATAAATACTGCGCTCATGCTACTATAAAGGCAAATCATTGAAGACTTGAGGAAGCGTCCTTGATGCGTGCTAGAAAATTCACGGCGGTAGAGTAACAAATTGTCGTCTTAGCGTTATACAAAAGTTCAACGCACATACAGATGAAATAGAAAAAAATGGTGATGACTCCAGCAGTTTTTACGTGGAAAACCCGTTAGGGAAAAACCACGG
>NW_018164500.1:586820-603025 GCF_001263595.1 Phalaenopsis equestris | reverse complement strand
GTGGAGGTTGACGCCGTTGGGCGGTGGTCGTTGGCGATCGACGGCGATCGCGATAGAGGTTAGTGGTGATCGACAGCGGTTGACGATGGTCGACGACGGAGATCAGCGAAGGTCGACGACGATTGGTGGTGATGCTGAGCTGCAGCTTCTCCTCAAGACCTCAGGCTCTCTCTAGACTTCCCCCGTTATGAGAATGACGGTAGGTGGAGGTTGACGACGTTCGGCGGTGGTCGTTGGCGATCGACGGCGATCGCGATAGAGGTTAGTGGTGATCGACAGCGGTTGACGATGGTCGACGACGGAGATCAGCGAAGGTCGACGACGATTGGTGGTGATGCTGAGCTGCAGCTTCTCCTCAAGACCTCAGGCTCTCTCTAGACTTCCCCCGTTATGAGAAGGATGGGGCTCTATTTATAGTGTTTTGGGTGCAATTAATGCAGCAATATGAACTATTTTGATCAGACGGTCCGAAGAGCTTCCTTCGATCATACGACGATTAATGGATATTTGAGTGCCCTAATAATGTCAGAATTCAGTGAACTTGGGCTCGTTGGATTTGTTTTGTCGAGCCGCTTAATTTGAGTATAAACTTGTTATATTTGACAGTCATTTGACTTTCCAATTGTGTTCATAAATCTTCTAACTGTGATTTAATGACTTGATCTGGGCGTGATTTGACTTGGACTGGGCTAGTTTTCATATCATTAGGTTTGTCTCATTGAACAGGTCAGTTTGAATATAAGTTTGCTGAAATCAGAGCTCTGGATAACTTTTTATCAAGATTTGAATGTTTCTTGCATCTCGAGATTCGTGTCATACCTTGAGATTGTGTTGGATGATGAAAATTTGTTGGTGGTGTATCACCAATAAAGGCATTCTCTCGACTATATCTTGCAAGTTACATCTCTTTAAAATTTTACATGTGTTTCATTTTTCTCATAATATCATTTCAATACACAAATTAGCTCGTGATGATCAATGTTCTATCACTTTTGATTCAAATGGATTCCTCGTCATGGATTGTAATTGCTAGCAACCTCTTCGTGCTAGTTCAACCCATAATGAACTATACCCTATCAAGTGCAAATCTCATCTCAAAGAGCCACCCACTCACATTGCCTTCTTCTCCAAACTATTTTGATGATCCAAGTGGCTTAGTTGTCTTGAACAACCTCATGGATTAGTTGCCCTAGCTCTAACAGATCTCAATCAAATATATGTGCCCTAAGTAACCACGTTAAATGTATACATTATAATTCAGTAAAATTTCACAAGCTAATAATCTCTATTTCTATCATTTGTAGCTTATTTCTTGTACATATTATTCACTCTGATATACAGAGTCCCTATATCACCACCTTGTTTTTCTTGTTTTTTTTAATCTCTTGGAGTCGTCAGCTTGTCTATTTATGTCATCGTATAATTATGTTATTCAAATAAATATCTCTCTTAGATCATTATAAATGATTTGAAGAGGAAATGAATTGAATACAAAGAAAATACGACAAGTGATAGACAAACAATTAAAAAGAAACAAGTGGAAGGCGTATATATGAGTAATCCTCATGTGATGAGTAGAGAATATACTTCCAAATAGAATCGGATCGAAGTACCTCGAAACAGAACATCCAGGAAGAAAATCCCTACATAAACTACCTGTAACCAGAAAACCAAAATGAACATTTTTTGTTATGGGGTCAAGCGTCTTCTAGAGGAATGTATCCCCCTAGTTAATTACATCTTGAGGGATATCCAAGAATACTCTCGATAAAAGAAGTTCTGTTTATATTATCATGAACATGAATAATAGACCATCAAAGGATGATTATTTCAACCAGGAGCATCTCACCGCTTCGGTAGCCAACACCGAACCACATGGGAGAAGGTGAGTCCCTTAAAACCACAAATGGACGGCTGTCCACCGATAAGCGATGCTCGATGAAATAACCAGGTTGACTTGATAATAACATCTCTATGCTTCAAAGCTTAACGGGTCGTGAGAGCAGAGGGTAAATCAATGTATCCCAATCAAGCAGCTTGCATATCGAGATGACCGATTGAGCCTAAAAGGCGTACTAGTGCAGCCGATCGAATTAAAATGACCACGCAGACAAGCATACAAAATGCAACAAGGCCACAAATGATCATACCACCCATACTCAATGCATGTCGAACTCGTTATATTGATCTCACAAGGAATCTTGGGTTGAATCAATGGAGGAGTTTCAACACCATATCTTGTGAAGCAACGTGGCCTTGTCACCCATTTTTCCGGTGTAGAGCAAAGTGTTTTCTCACGAGGAGAATTCTCTGCGATCAAATGAAAAACGACCAAAAGGATTTTTTCATTTGCCTGATCATTTGATTTTACTTGTCCATCCAAGTGAAATCAATGGAGAAAACGGTGAGGATGATACAACCTCATTTTTTATGGGATTTTGGTGTTAAGGCTTCAAAGAAAATGCTCAGGTTCATATAGGAGAGTCCACGTAAGGCCCCTAAATCTCCTCTAAGCACAAAAAAAAAAATCATAGCCCGTAATCCTCTAACATCCAAACCAAGGAAGCTCTAAGAATGGAAAGTGCAAGGGTTTTAAGAAATTTATACTACAGTGGTGATTGTTTGATGTCCCAAGTTTTTTAGTTGGATAAAGCTAAACTAACGGTAGGAGAGAAGCCATCAATGTCCTTCCCTAAAAATAACGAGGAAGCTCTCCTCGTTAGAAAGATTTCAAACTCCATTGAAGTTCACTTTCTCCAAGTAGGATGATGCTCTCCTCACCAGAGAGACTGTGAGCTCGCCGGTGTCCTTAGCTTGGAGAGACATTGAGAAGAGAACCTTCATAATCTCCAAGCTTTTCCTCCTTCAAAGTTCTCTCTTCTCTTTTAGAAGCTCTCTTTTCTATAGCACTTATCGAAGTTATCCCAAGTACTCTCCCCTTACAACCCTAAAAATTGAAAATGAAGTCCAATTTTTTTTTTTCAAAATGAGGAGAATAGCTGAAATGAGGAGAAGGTCAGGCTTCAATTAGTCTCCAAGCTTTTCTTCCTTCAGAGATCTCTCTTCTCTTTTAGAAGCTCTCTTTTCTATAGCACTTATCAAATTTCTCCCAAGTGCTCTCCCCTTACAACCCCAAAAACTAAAAATGAAGTCCAGTTTTTTTTCAAAATGAGGAGGATAGCTGAAATGAGGAGAAGCCCCCCACCCAAAATGGCCTCATGAGCCTTCCCAGAAGCCATCCAAAAGGGATATGATAAAAGTTTTTTGCACATCTCATGCAAATCTTCATAAATCTTATGATTCTGGTTCATTTTGGGGTGCACCAAAGTCAAATCGACGTAAAAAAGCAAGTTTTTTTTTTTGCAACCTAGAACTGGTCCATCGCCTGGAAAACACGACCCTAGAACTACCTAGTCTGGGCATCACAAGGGTGGCGCCTAGTTTCCTGCCTCTCGAGACAATAGGTAATTTTAAGCATTTTTTTAGCCTAGGTGCCAGAAAGTAGTGCCAGACTTCCATGGGATCAATTTTAAACATCTTGAAGGCATTTTTGGCTCCTAAGCACCCAGGGCTGGCACTTAGGCTCCGGTCAATTTACATTGGGAGCACCCGACAGTAGGGCTGTCAAAAAAGCTCGTTGTTCGCGAACAGTTCGTGTTCGGTTCGTCAATGAGCTCGTGTTTGATTCGTTCAATAAGTAAACGAGACAAACACTAACAAATTTTTTTCGTTCAGTTAGTTAAACGAACCAAACACGAACAGTGATGCGTTCGTTCGTGTTCGAATCGTTATTGCTTGAAATATAAAATAATATAAATTAATTATATATAAAAAATTTATTATATTTTAAAACATTAAATTTTATAAATTATAATATATAATAAAATAATAATAATAATAATATATTAATATACTATAGTAGTAATATACTAATATAGATATTGTATATTTATATAATATAAGTTATATAATTAATATATAATATTATTTTTATATATTAATATTAGGGATGTCAAACTGGCTCGTCGTTCGCGAACAGCTCGTGTTCGGTTCGTGTTCGGCTCGTTCGTTAAGAAACGAACACGAGCTTATTTCAAACAAACTAAATTTTAAACGAACCGAACACGAACACAAGCTTTGTTCGTTCGTGTTCGGTTCGTTTACACCCCTACCCGACAGAGGATTTTCTTGATCTGTAAGCTACGAGAGACTTCATATGAGTGAAATGAAATATCATAACTTCAAAATTGATTATTTTGATTGACTATTCACCCGAGAAAATCACTTTCAATGGGCGTCCTGAACCATGGCGCGGTTAGGGTGCTCCAAACCCTAATTCTTGTTTGGATTACCGTAGAATGGCCCTCGTCGGTCTAGAAGCCACGGAAAGTTGTGCATTACCATAAAAAACCTTTTAACTCAAAATTGAACATTGAAAGAGTTTCAAACAGAGGTTTTTGGTGCCGAAGGAGGCCCTAGACCCCTGTAGTGGTAAAATCAGTCTCAACCCAAATTTTCCCAAAATGTGCGTGGGAGATCTCGACGACTACCCTTGACCTCAAAAAACTCAGGATCTGAGTTTATCAACATCAAAAAAGACATAAAACATGTCCAAATTTAGGACTAGTACCACCTCACGGTGAATTTTCCCAGGCAGGTGCAAATCAATATCGGTCCTGGTTTCGTGCTCGTGGCACATACTGGGAGGTCTGATGGATGTCTCAATTAAAGGGAAACTAAGCATATTGCCAATTTTTAGGCAGACACCGCTCTCATGTGACAACAAATAAATTGATGCCAACACACTTCAAATAAAGTCTATAAATATTGTGTTTCCTTTATAGAAACTTTTTCGCATTTTTGTCAGATGTTTCCTATGAAAAATAAATCTGACTTAGCATCAATATTTATAAATTATAAAAAAATGGTTGAATATCAAAGAACTAAATCTATAAAGATCATCCACTTTGATGATGAAGGAGAATATACAAATATTCTCTAAGAAAATTTTCCACTTAATACAGAATACCGCATCAACAAAGTTGCTCAGCTACTTCTAAATAAAATAGTGTTGTTTAATAGAAGCATCGACACATTCTTGAAATTACACACATCATACTTCTTGAAGTTCAACTTTTGTTTTCTCTATGGAGTAGAGACATTGCTTACTATCATTTATCTCATTGACAGGTTATCCTCACCAATGACTAAACATTTATCCCATATTAGTTACTCAACAATCAATCATCAAGCTATACTTATCTAGAAACATTTGTTGTTCTTATTATCCATGGCTTCACCATTACTATAAAAATAAATTCTCTATAATATCAACCAATTTGTTTTCATTGGTTATCACTTAATTAAAAAGGTTATAAATTTCACTATTCCTCTGTTAGCAACCACCATGTTATTTTCCATGAGTTTATTTTTTCTATATAAAACTCCACCCCTCTTAAGAAACCAGTCATATGCCCCTACTCATATGTCTCCCCTCACTTTCATTCTTTTATCCACCCATTCACCACTTAAATCTATTAGTGAACTAATCAATACTCTTGTTGATATTTCTTCTAAACAATAACCAATTCACATATCATCTTCCACTCTCTCATCCCCTTTAATTCATCTCTTTATCAAAACTCCTTCATCCATCATCTACACACTAATCTAAAAATCTTTCTTCAATCTCACTACCAACTTCACAACCATCCAAATATCCAATGCTCACAATGAGGAAACATGTACTCTCAAACCAAAGAAAATCCTTAATTTACACCACATTGTTGCATTACTTCTAGAGCTTAATTTCTTCTCCACAATTGATAAATTTGAATGTTGATTCAAAGCCCTGTATCATAAATTTCAAGTACATCATGCTCAAGAAACATGGACTCTAATTCCATCATGATGGCTTTGTTGTTTGCTATAAGGCAATCCTTGTATAAGCTAAAGGCTTCAAATGGGAATGGGGTCATAATTACACAAATACATTTAGTTTGGTTGGTAAAATGAAAATAATACTTACATTTGCTCTTTTCAACTCATCATACATCACTAAACTTGACATTTCTAGTTGTTTTTCTTGATGGAAAGCTCCACAACAATGTGTATATGCAACAATCAAAGGGATTCATTGACCTAATTCATCGTAATTATTTATACATCATCTGAAAGCTCTCTATATACTCAAACAAGAACCATGAGATTGATATGCCACTCTCTCAAAACTCCTTAATTTTGACTTTCATTTCATTTCAGTTGACCCCTCACTTAGGGGTATCAAATCGGGTTAGCATATCGTAATTATGTGTGACTCAAAAATAACCCGACCTGAAACTATTTTGTCTCAAACTTGATATAAATATTAAATAATTCAAAATTTCTAACCCAAAATCAACTGACCTTCAATCTGACCCACATAGCCTGTTTAACATACGTATAAAATAAAATTTGGCTTAAATTTTGCTCAATTTTAAGTCAAGTTTAGGTTAAATTTGGTTTAGCGAGTCAAAATCAGGTTGGTTGATCAACCCAAAATATTTTTGCAACTGAATTTGACCCAAAAAATTAATCGAGTTAACTCGAACTCAAAACTTTTCAAGTGGGGATGTTTGATTCATACTAATGTTTCTAGTTAATTTTTGACACCCTAGCCTCACTCATGCTTTATGATTAATATCATATTTACATATTTTTTTCTTATTTACGTGGATGACATATTATTTACAAAACTCATATCCACCCTCAAACAAAAACTAAATGTGAGTAACCTGGGAGAAAGTCATCACTTCGCTGACATCAAAATAAGTCATACACACTAAGATCTTCATTTGAATAAATATCTATGCTTCTTAAACTCAAAAGAGCCATTATGATCTCTTGCAAATCTATCCATAATCCCAAAACATCATAATAATAATAATAATAATAATAGTGTCTATCATTTCTTCAAATTTTGATTTTTTTTAACCCACGTGTATTGACACCTAATGAAATTGTGCTGGTACCTAGCTATTAATCATCCTGATTTTTTATTTGTTGTCAACAAAACTTGTCAACAGATACATAGACCACCCCTACTCAATATTAATTTCTCCAAAGGGTGCTTTTCAATATTCAAGGCACCATTTATTTTGTTCTCCCCATCACAAAGATTAATCTATATCTTCAAACCTACTCTAATTTTGGTTGGGTAAGTGACATTGAAGATTGCAAATCTATGATTAGCTATTGCATATTCTTGAGCAATAGCCTAGTATCCTAAGCAGTCAAATAGCAAGCAATAATCAATTGGCCCTCAATAAAAGAAAAATGTCATTATCTTGTCATTGTCGCCATTGAAATTACTTAAATTTACTATCAATTTCAAGAGCTTCACGTGTTCAACAACCCACCGTGCTCTATTAGTATAATATGGTGTCTTTAGCACTTGCAAATAATTCAATATTTCATGCCTGTACTAAGCATATCAAAATCGATGACTATCATTTTATTTGAAACTGCATTAAAACTTGAACTATAAATGCCATGCTCCTCTCATGATCATATCTCAGACATATTTACTAAATCATTATATCTACCTCCAAAATTCAATATATTTGTGACAAGTTGATATTCTTGTTATGAACCATCAACTTCTAACAAGATAACAACAGTCTAAAATCAATTGTAACAAACATAACCGAGCCCATTACGTACAACAACAGTCAATCTAGACTATTTATCTACTACAAATGGATAATACAAAACAATATAATCTCAAATACTTTTGTGAAAGTGTGTGTGTTTGCGTGTGTGTAAAATCTTTATATGGTATTATTCTTCTTCTTGCTTATTCTGAGAAATATGGGAATAAATTTTCACATTCACAGTCTATACATTCACCTGTCTGTGTTCTCGGCTTACGTATATTATGTTCTTTGTGTAATAGTCTACAAAATTGAACAATTGAATTATATTGTGCTATATATGTAGTGTTATATCTTTTAAAAAGTATTTTATTGTGTTATGCCTGCTCCATTTGATAATATGTCATTTCAATTGTAATTATCATATTAATTGCATCAATTTTATAAAAAAAATTGCATTATAATTTATATTCACATCTTATTGAATCTTGTTCTAACCATATTCATACTATGGTAAACCCATGTTCAAACTTTGCTCTTTTTTTCATCCATATTTAAACCATGTACAAATTATATTGGAGCATGATTCAAATAATATTTGAATTTTTTTAAAACAAGGTTCAAATATAGACACAAACCTTGCCAATATATAACACAAATCTTATTCAAACTTATTTTTAAATAAACATCTCTTGATTCAAAAGTAGGGTATTTTAATCCGAAACAAACTTTTAGATATATTTGGCCAATAAAATAAAAATTTGTTACATTTATCTATTCTTTGCTACTGTGGTTCATATAAATTCAAATTTTCTTCTATAACTACACTAATAATTTGTCCTTACTTATAAGTTCATATTTCAACTGCAAACTAACTTGATTATCATTTTTACAGGACCCAACTTGCCCCTCTAGCATCTAGTCACTATCAAGTGATAAATAATTCGGGAGCAATTAAGGGTGTAAACAATTGGCCTGATTAATTTCTGAGCTAGGTTTGGGTTAAAAATGCAAACACATTTAATTTTTTGGGCTGGTTTTGATTGACCCGGCATTCTGAATATAAACTGTCAACTCGAATCTTACTCACCACTACAAATTTTACTCAAAATTAACCCATAACTATTATGCATATATTAAATGAGTTATGTTGGTCGAATTCAAGTTAATTAGATTCATGTTTAATATTTAAGTGGGATTCATACTAAGTAGTTCAGATCACATTTGGGTCAGACCCGAACCCAAATTTAAATTGTCAACAGGAATTTGGCATGCCAACCCAATTTTTACCCAAATTATTTTTTTCCTAAAAGGATTGGCCGAAGGACGGACCCTCAACCAATCCCCATGTTCAAATTCGAGCCGCCGCCAACTCACCTACACCCAGTGCATATATATATATATATATATATATATATATATATTAAACTGGTTATGTAGGTCGGATTCTAGTTGGTTGGATTGAAAGCATGTTTAATATTTGAATCAGTTCATGTTAAGTAGTTTCACGCCGGGACAAATTTGGGTTGGATGGGACGGAACCTACAAACCCGATTTCACACCGATAAAAAAGACTGAGATACATTGACCTCAAGCATACCTCCCATGAAATTTGTGGTCAGCATCTCTAATTGAACAGAAAGACTTGGACAAAATTTATATAGAATGACGTGAATTACAGTTCTAAATTTTACTTTCAAAATCAAATAACAAATAAAAAGCAAGAAAAATATAATTTATTACAATATCTGAGCTATGTTATCATTTACTCAAGAAGTAGTTGTGTTCTCAATATTATTACATACACCCTTGAGCCCTTCTATGCGTAATATTAAATACAAACGTGAAAATTTCTTGAACTAAGCTCACTAAAAAATATTTTGAGCAATACTTATGCTGCAGTAAGTAAGAAATTCAGAGTCCTGCTAGTAGAGAAGTATATGTCAAGATTTTCTCATGTTATGAACTATTAATGTGTTCCGTTGATTGGCTTCTGTTTAATTCCCAGCATTTTGAGGAACGAGTAAGCTATAAATGCATTTGCTCTATCTGTGGGGTGATACTCATCCCAGAACACATACTTGGTTCTGTCTTTGCACAAGTTGGACAATGGCGTGCATGTGATAGCCGGTCTTATGTTTCCCGTTGCGCAGCAAGGATCTGTTACGTTGGTAAAACCTACAAACAAGAAAGTGATTATTTATTATAAACAAATCATTAGAAATTGATCTAATAACCTTCGAAGGAATATACCAACCATAGTTTTTTGGGTGATTTATAAGATCATAAAAGGAATTATAAGCATCTCCAAACTTAAACGTAACATTTGGAAAAGTTTTCGATAAGTTCTCGAGAAGATTCACAGCTTTGCTATTAAACTGGAGAGCTAGCTTGTTTGTGGACTCTTGGCACTGCCCAGATGGAGTAAAAAACCTTTGTAAAGGGATGCAACCCAGTGGGCCTAAACCAAATAATGTCATTTGCCTTACTCCCAGCGAGTGCAAAACCTACATTATATGCAACAGAAACATTATACGAAGAAATGAATATACTTCAATTATTGAAGTGCATGTAAACAATATGTTAAATATATGTAATATCTATACCGCATCAATGTAGTTTATATTAAAAACTTACTCTTAATTGGCTCTCAAGTGTAGTTATGAGGTAGTTCGTGAATGTCTCTCCATTATAATTCCACGAGTCAGAGTAAATAGGCAAGAGGAAGTTATTTATGTAGTCATTGCTTCCCATAGCTACAACATAACGAGCTTGCTGGAAGAACGTGTTTGCGGCTTCCTTGCCAATCTTCCTTCTAATCATCTCTTGAGTTCCTTTAAACAGTTCGATTTGTTTCCAAAGTGAATATCTTTGAATCTGCATCACAAAAAAAAATTATAGTTCTTTATTACAAATGTTTCAGTTTATTTTGATAGGATTCAATTAAGAATGTGTACTAAAGCTTACAAAAAGTGATGCGGTCTCATTCAATATTCCACCTCCTCCAGATGCATAATTGACTCCTTGGTTGAGTATGGTATCTTCATCTAGTGAAGGATCAAGGAAAGGTGGCGGCCTTGGGAGACCCATTTTATCACCTTCAATAAAAAAGAAGTGTTAACAAAAATTGAATGTAACCAAGACTAAGGTTTTCAATTTGTTTGAAATAAGCATGGAGCTTATAAGCCTAATTAAGTAAATGAATAGGGGCTTCAATCCCTTAATATTTTTGTACTTATATATATAAATATTTCAGAGGTTGAAATTGAGAAATACTACCGTGCTCAACAATGGAAAAAATACTTTCTTCCACAGCTTTTGGTGACCTACCACCTTCAAAAATGACAGTCGTAACTGTCAGCTGCCAATTTAAGTCAGTCACGACCCTTGATGACATCAACTCTTAATTTATAGCAAGTGCCACTAACTCAGATTGTGTTAGTCTTCTAGGGAAAAATAGACTTAAAAATAATTTTAAAGTGTTTCCCATTAAGGATTTGAATTATTTCGGAGTGATGTATGTAAAACTTAAATATATTGGATTAAATCCCATATAATATAAGCAAAATATATGTTGTTGTACAAATGTCAAGTGATTGCTCCTTTCATGGAAGGCCAAGCTAGCATTTTTAGGTTGAAAATGGGTTTGATGGATACCTAATGTATCAAGCCCAACTTAGAAGATCATTTTTTTCCAAACTTCTGTTAAATGCTATTAAAGCCAGTGATCTAATCAGAGTCGAATTCTTTATAGGGTTTATACTTCTCACGGGACATCGTAACTTCTAAAATGCTTGGGCTAAAATTAAAAGAGAGTGCTCCAATAACTATGTCACGTGATTAATTATATGTTGTTATGCATGTTATTTAATATGATTTGAAGAGCTTATATTTAAGAGAAATTGGTGGTTGTGTGAAGAAACCTCAAATCAGTAAATATTGTTAATCCACATAAAAATTAAATGACATAAGGTTTACATCTCCTATGTGTCTTGCTAACAATATTAACATGACTAGACGGGTTACTACCATGACCGCACTATATGTGACAACCCGAACTCTCACCCATTTAGGTATTATCTATTTTGGTGAAATGGTCTCATAGTTTTACCACATTGACCACCAGTCCTAAACGTGCTCCCATGCAAGCACGCTTAACTTTGGTGTTTTTAATGAAATTTCAGTGTTACAACAAAAGATTTCTCAATGTTTATGAATTCAATTTTATTCTACTTAAGAGTTCCATACATATGATTAACATGTTTGTATAAATAAAAATGTCCGCTCGGATCTTGATAAATCCGAGGGTAGAGAAAAGTAGCATGCAAATTATCAACGAGAGCCGACCACTGCACTAAGTCGGCCACCTCAGAATCAATTAAACTAATTTAAAAATCGAGCTTGCACCTAATCATTTGCAAAAATATAACACAAGCACAAAAGAATAATAGGAGCTCGCAGGACACAACCTCCATCTAAAAGCAGATTTGATTGGCTTGCAAAAACGAAAGGGGTGAGATCTGGAATAGCAGACCGTGATGGGATCACGTCAAACAAAACCTCCAAAATTCCCATCTTTCTCCTCCTCTCGCCCCGCTCCTACCTAAAACCATCCCATCCTGCCAAACAGTCGCACGATCTTAAATCTCCAAAAATGGCAACTTAACTTCTCTGCTAATCAACAAAAAAGGCATCTCGAAATCCTGCATGCTCTTAAATTTCCTCACACGGCGAACCGATCACCGTACCATCGGCCGCCTCGCCCCTTTGGTCAGCAACCCAATCAGCCGACAATCTCAGACCACGGGTCGGCCTCCAAAACCCCTCTAAATATCAGTTGGCCGCCACTCCAACTACAACCAGAATTCCTCATGCTGCCACTTCGGCTGGCTCCATCAGTCGGCCACCACCCACAATTGTGTTAATCTAGTTGTCTTCAGAAATTATTTATGTTTTTTTTTTTTTTTTTTACATTTTTCATATTTTAGATGGTCAGAAAACAATTATGTAGCTCCATCAGTCGGCCACCACCCACAATTGTGTTAATTTAGTTGTCTTCAGAAAATATTTATGTTTTTTTTTTTTTTTACATTTTTCATATTTTAGGTGGTCAGAAAACAATTATGTAAAAACAATTATGTAGTTAATTTTTTTAGAAAAACGCGACGTGCAGTTATTGTGTAATTATGATTTATATTTGCTTATATATTAAGAAAATCATAAAATGTAAGTAGTGTTAAGTACTAAAAAAAATCCTTTGGATTTTTTAGGCTGAAGACGGGAAAATTTTCTTTCTTTGGCTCTTTGGCTAGAAGTGAATATTCTTCAGCTGCAGCAACGACGGGGTTCGCCAGTTTCATAAACTTTCGCGACATTCGGCGAGGTGGATTTCGTGAACAGGAGTTCATGTACAGTTATCGCGAACAAGAGCGTTTATGATCAGAGGAGTTCACAAGTTTGTCGCAGAAGTTGCGACAGGTGGTGCTCGCCCATAGAATTTCGCAAGTTTGTCGCAGGAGGAGTTGCGGCAGGTGCAGTCGCGACAGGCGACAGGTGGTGCTCGGCCAGAGGAGTTCGCAAGTTTGTCACAGGAGTTGCGGCAGGTGCAGTTGCGACAAGTGGTGCTCAGCCAGCGGAGTTTGCAAATTTGTCGCAGGAGAAATTGCGACGGGTGGAGTTTGGTCGGTGTCCGCAGTATTTCAGTCGAATTTTTGTGAGAATGGAAAAAGTGCTTCGTGTGAAAAAATTTGATTCACGAATCGCAAGAAACTGCAGGAAAATTGCTACAATGAACATAGGAAATTTCAGATTTATTTGATTTTCTTAGCGATGTGAATTTGCTTTGACGCAAGGCAGGAAAAGTTCGCTACATGATTAATTTTAAATGACAATGTTTAGTACAAAATTTGAGATAATGAAATTCAATGAAACAGGGAACTTAGGATTGTGGCAAACAAGGGTGAAATATTT
This sequence comes from Phalaenopsis equestris, assembly GCF_001263595.1. Taxonomy (NCBI): domain Eukaryota; kingdom Viridiplantae; phylum Streptophyta; class Magnoliopsida; order Asparagales; family Orchidaceae; genus Phalaenopsis; species Phalaenopsis equestris. The sequence continues at coordinate 589,424 of NW_018164500.1, read as the reverse complement.
GTTGGCACAACAAAGAATTTTGAAGGCGCTGCGAGCTATGAAACCTGATGGTAATATCTATAAACTGTTAGGGAGTACAGTTGTAGATAGAGTTCACTCTGTCAAATTATATGATAAAAATGCAGTAGGAAAGTTGACCGAGTCAGGTATTTTCAACAAGTTTTTGCGTTACTTGAACTTGTTGAATGTTTGCAGTTGCTAGTTGACATGGTTGCCCAACCCACTTCGGTGTAAAAAAACTTCATGATGTATTTCTCCTAAGGGATTGGATATTCGCAAGGTGGAGATTTTTCTCCTAAGAGGTTGAATATTCGCAAGGTGGAAATTTTTTCTCCTAATGGTTGGATATTTGCAAGGTGGGGATTTTCTCTTAAAGTGTTGGATATTCGCAAAGGTGGAGAATTGTTAGATATGACTCATATACCATGAAATTTGAAGTATCTTGAAATGGAGAGGTGTGCCTCCTGGAATGAAAAGGAGAGTCTGTTGGTGTGAAAATGTGTGTCTCTTAGATTAGTGGGCTGGGACGAGCGATGGCGTGTTTGTATATTTATTTGTGGGTTTTATCTATAGATATATGTGTAACTCTATGGGTATGTAACTCCTCTGAAATAGTGAATTTGTCGTTTTGCTTCTGAGAATGTAGGCATCTTTGTCTGCTCCCGAGAATGTAGGCATCTTTGCCGAACCTCGTTAAATCTCTATGTTTTTCTTCTGATTTTGTGTCGATTCCTGTTTTTCTTCGCCCTAAATTTCATAACACCAACTTCTGTTTTGTCACCTCCCAACAGCTTGCTGACCGCCCCCGCCCTTCGATCGGCCACCTCCCAGCAGTCGGTCGGCAGCCTCCCAAAGGCCAATCGGTCGCTTGGCTATCTATCTACACCGGCACCCATTTAGAGGAGCTTATAAGTGTGGCGGCGTTCAAAAACGCCACCGCACAGTTTGTTTTGCGCGTTTGTGCAGCTTATTTGAAAATCACGTTCAGATTTGGAAAAAACGCGATCGCGGGTATCGACCTGCGATTAGCGTTTCGAACGCCTGATTGGGGCAGCATTTACGCGCCTGCCCATCCCTCGTGCCAGACCCGCTCTGCCTCCGCCGAAGAAAGCTTCGCTCTGCCTCCGTCAAAGCTACGGTTTGCCTCTGCCAAAGCTCTGCTCTGTCGCCTCTGCCGAAGGAAGCTTCGCTCTATTGAAGTTTTTATTCTACGGTCTGCCTCGACGCAAAAAAGGGGTAGAATGGTAATTTCTCTAGAATCAGTTGTTTTCCAAATGCACAAACTAAGCAGTCAGACAGCCTATCCGGATCAGCTGCTCATCAGCAGATTATCAGGATAAGCTGCTTATCAGCAGAAGCTGGATAAGCTTCAGCGGCCCTAAAGAGACCCTTAATTGTTAATAGTAATGTAACTGATAAAAGAATTTAAAAGAATAAGTTAATGATATTATAATATAAGTATTAGATTTAGTATTTATAAATATCTAACAAAGCTGCAGCTGAGAGGTCCAGTCGAATGGAAATAGGTCGGAGTAAAGATGCAATTACAGGTTCACTACTCTCCGACCTTTTGTTATGTCTAATCTCCAATTGCTCGCTCCGTGGGGGCCATACAAACGAGCGTTTATTGCGTACGGACACCACACGCAAATTTGCGGGCGCTGTCCGATCTGGACCACCAAAATATATATATTTTTGTATTTTTTTTTATTTTTAAGGTGGAAGTTTTTGACGGTCCAAATCGGACACCGCACACAAATTTTGCGTGAGTTATCCGCACTTAATAATTTTTTCATACAAACGGCCGACTGAATCAAATTTCATTTCTACTAATCGCAGCAGACTAAAAGTCAAACAATCAGTTGAAGGGCTATCGAAAGACAAACATTAGAAGGGCTATAGATTCGAACACGTCAAAAAGGTCTGTTCTTTTAAGAAAAAAGAATAATATTGTAATTTATTTTTGGTCCTCCTATCATCTATAAATAGGAGAGTCATTTTGTATAAATGGACTTTTGGATCCCCTTCTCATAAACCAACTATTTAATTGAAATAAAATGGGTCAAAGAGCACGGAAATACCTCATTTACTCCCAAACACCCTCTCTTTCTTTCTCTCTTTCTCTCTTTCTCTCTCTCGATCTACGTGTTCTATTCATTACGCATGATGACAGATCTTGATTCAACAATATTATAGATGCACGATTTTTGATAATATGGAAAACATTCAAGTGCGCATGATACTCATGATTGATATCTAGATCCCTCAAATGAAAAAAAATATAAAAATCTTAAACCACATGAAATTCAAAATTCTCACATAAATGAATAAAAAACTTGACAATTAGGATATCATACCGTCCAATTTCCTCCCCCCCTCCGCCCCTCTCTAGCACTTCATAAGATTTAACCACATGAACTTTAAACAATTAAACCAGCACGCCTCATGAAAGCCTAGACTCAAGTTTCAATGATCTTATATAATATAGTAATAAGAGTAGCAATTACTTACCAACTATGTCAGCAATTGTGCGGCCATTAGTGAACCTTCCGCTGGGCAGGCCATCGCCAAAGGCAATCCCATACAATGGCAAAGCCGGGCGAG
>NW_018164500.1:560743-586018 GCF_001263595.1 Phalaenopsis equestris | reverse complement strand
GCCTTTGAATTTTAAGTTGCTTGATATGAGATAAAATAATCCAAATTTTTCTCTTAAGTCATTTATAATACCCTTCCAACACCTGTTTTTTCAATGTCACGAGTTATGCATCACAACATCTGAAGTATTAGACAATAAAACTAAATTTAAAAAATAAATATAAGTAAATAATTAGACAATAGAACTAAACTAATAGACTCAACAGTATTTTTTTTTCATGTAAACACTAAGGAATGTTTAATAATTTTACTATATTATCTCGTAGTTTATGTATATTTATCTAATAGTTTAGTTATACTAATTAATATCTTAAAAATGGGTGGAACTAATGACACATGTAATTGAAATAATTATATATTGACAAAAATTTATTTTATGTAGAACTTTTGTAACAGCAGAATGAGAGGATTTAATGACTTTATTAATTTGAAGATTAATCACACACATACATAAAAAAAAAGTTATAAGAGGCACCAATATTTTTAAGCATAAAATTTGGAAAAAAATAAAGTATTGAAGCTTAATTTAGTGAAAATGATTTTGCAAACATAAATCTTAATTTTGATGTTAGAAGCAAGGTTAGAAAATGGGACTAGACTGATTGGTTCGATCGTGAACTAGTGGCCAGTCGGATTTGGACCAAACAACAAATCATTTTTTGGTGTGGACCGGCCAGAATCGGTTGAACCCAACGGTTTGTCCGACAAACCGGTTCAATGCATTGGAATTGTAGGAGGGATCTGCATGAGGAGTCTCATGGATATGGGGAGCTTTCAACAGATACGGGGAGTTTCCAATGGAGAGGAAAGGAATTGGAAATATAGTCAAATAGGGTAATAATATATTGAAATGGAGTTTTGTTAAAGAAGATGATTACTCGTTGGGCAAAAATCTCCTCAATGCCACATGGCAGATTTGGGATGGGAGGAAGAGCAACCAATATATCTTGGGAGATTTTACTTCTTTTAAATTCTCAAAGTATTTATGCCATCGACCACCACCGAAGGTCGTCAAGCGCTCGTGTCATCTTTAACTGTCGTTGATTGCCATCGACCACCACAACCACCATCGATCACCGCCAACCACCGTCGCCCACCACTGACTGGAAGCCGTCAATCGCTATATGTCGCTGATAGTCGACGTTGTAACTTGAAAAACCTAGTAACCATTTATCGACTGTGGGACAAGTTGCTGCAAATGTAATCATCTTTTTATAGTGGAATTGTTCAACTAGGTCAGTCCCTATAGTTTTTTTTCTTTCGAATTTTCCACATAAAAACTTCAGGTCATTATTAGTTGTTTTCTGACTGTGTGTTCAATCTTCGTACCACGCTATGGAGATAATACATTACTCTACCACCGCAAATTTTCTAGGATGCATCAATATCAATAATATATATCCACCTTTTGGTGATTACATATATTGTTGTTTTTTATGATGGTTAGCAATGATGTGATTATTCATAGTGTGCATTGTGTTATGTGAAAACAATGCAAAAATAAAAAATATCACACAATGTCAATAAAACACAATTGATATATGTGGTTCGGTGTTGAAATGATTAGCCTACATCCATGAGGAGGTGATTCCACTAGCACCGGATGGGGAGAAAAAAAAACGGCTTGGTGTTACAAGTTTTGCACTTCTCACCGTCAATTCTCTCATGAAACCTAAGTCCCTTTTCATAGAGGAGGATTAGAGCATAGAAGTAAAAAAGCCAAAAATATCAAATTATCCCTAATTATAATAAAAAGTCATAAACACAACAATCTCCACCTCATCTTATACTTACATATAAATAAGAGATGACCAAATGAGCTTCAAATTTTAATTCAGCTGCATCAAGATTGTTGTCTACTCTTGATCCTCATTGAAAGCAAAATGTCATTCTCTTGTTACTATCACCATTTAATTTATTACTAAAATTTAACCGCATATTTAAAGAATTCCATAGTTCAACATCTCACACTGCTCTGTTATGAAAATATGGCATCTCTAGCACTTGCAAATAATAGAACAATACATGCTTGTACTAAGCATATCAAAATTGATGGTTATCATTTCATTTGAGACCGCATTAAAACTTGAGTCATATATGCAATGTCTCCTCTCACGATCGTATTGCCGACATCTTTGTGACAAGTTGATAGTTTAGCTTTGAATCAACAAATTTTGAGACGATAACAACAAACTAAAATCAATTGTAACAAATATAACCGAGACAATTACGTATAACAACAGTCAATCTGGACCTTCATCTATTACAAATGGATAATACAAGACAACATAATCTCAATTAACTCTGTGAAAATGTGTGTGTGTGTGTGCGTGTAAATGTTTTATATGATTTTCTCCTTCTTTTTACTTGTTTTCAGAAATAGGGAAATAAGTTTTCAGTTTCACAATATATACATTCATCTTTCTCTGTTTTCTTCTTGCTTGTATTATGCTCTTTATGAAATAGTCAACAGAGTTAAACATTTAAATTTTATTGTTTTATATATATAGTGTTATACCTTTTAAAAAGCATTTTATTGTGTTATGCTTGTTCTGTTTGACATTTATAATCCGTTGTTTCAATTGTAGTTACCATATTAATTGTATCAATTTTATAAAAATATTGTAATACAATTTATATTCACATCTTATTGAATCTTTTTCTAACCATGTTCATAACATGATCGAGCCATGTTCAAACTCTATTCATTTTTTTTTGTCCATATTCAAACATTGTGTAAATTTTATTTAAACATGATTTGAATAATATTTGAATTTTGTTAAAACAAGGTTCAATTCAAATATTGACACAAACCCTGCCGTTATATAATTCAAATTTATTTTTGTGGCAATGAAATTTAAATAAGCATCTTGTGGTTCAAAATGTGGGTACTTTAATCTAACACAAGCTTTTGGATATATTTGGCCAATAAAATAAAAATTTGTTACATTTATTTATTATTTACTATTGTGGTTCATATAAATTCAAATTTTCTTTTATAAGTATACTAATAATTTGTCCTTATTTATAATATTATATTTCAACTGCAAACTAGCTTGATTATAGGTTTTGCAGGACCAAACTTGCCCCTCTTTCATCCGGTCCCTATTAAGTGATAACTATTTGGGAGAGAATTAAGGGTGTAAATAATTAGCTTGATTAATTTTTAAGTTGGGTATTTTTGAGTTAGGTTTTGGTTAAAACTTCGCGCACATTTAATAGTTTGTGCCATGTTGCCAAAGTGAATTTGAAATGTCAACATGAAATTTGACTTGCCAATCCAAATTTGCTCAAAATTGACATATACTTATTATGCATATATTAAATGGGTTATATCATTTGTTTAATTGGATTCATGTTTAACATTTGAGTGGGATTCATATTAAGTAGTTCAGGTCAATTTTGGGTCAAACACCATCCTGAATTTGAAATGTTAACACGAATTTGATTCACCTACACGAATTTAACCCGAACTTGAATCGAATTTCACCAATAACTATTATATGTATTAAACAAATTACAGGGGGCAGATTCAAGTTAGTTGGATTGAAAGCATGCTTAATATTTGAATCGGTTCTTGTTGAGTAGTTTCATATTAGGTCAATTTTGGGTCATACCCGAACCCAACTTGCAAACCCAATTTGATTCCCCTACAGAAGATTGTGGTACATCGAACTCAAGAATAAGTCAAAAGAAATTTGGGTCAGTAGCTCTGATTTGAACAGTAAACACTGCGTTGAATTATAGTTCCATATTTTACTTTCAAAGAATAAATAATGAATAAAAAACAAGAAAAATATAATTTATTACATTATTCGAAACATATTACATTTATTCAAGAAGTTATTGTGTTTTCAAAATTAGTACGTACAACCTTGAGCCCTTCTAGGCGTAACATTATATAAAAACGTGAAAATTTCATGAGCTATGCTCACTAGAAATTCTTTTGTGCAATACTTATGATGTAGCAAGTAAGAAATTTAAGAGTCCTGCCAACAAAGAAGTATGTGTCGAGATTTTCTCAGGTTATGAATCATTAAATTGTTTCATTAGTTGGCTTCTGATCAATTCCCATTATATTGAGGAATGAGTGCGCCATAAATGCATTTGCTCTTTCTGTGGGGTGATATGCATCCCAGAACACATACTTGCTTCTATCTTTACACAACCTTGACAATGGCGTGCATGTGAGAGAAGCTCTTAAATTTCCTATTGAGCAGCAAGGATCTGTTACGTTGGTAAAACCTGCAAACAAAAAACCAATTATTTCATCAATAAAGCATAATAATTTGATGGAATACACTTCAAAATAATATACAAACCATAGTTTTTTGGGCGATTTATAAGATCATAAAAGGAATTATAAGCATCTACAAACTTAAAAGTAACATTTGGAAGAGTTTTTGACAAGTTCTCAAGGAGATTCACGGATTTGCTATTAAACTTGAGAGCTAGCTTGTTTGTAGACTCTTGGCACTGCCCAGATTGATTAAAAAACCTCTGCAAAGGGATGCAACCCAGTGGGCCTAAACCAAAAAATGTCATCTGCCTTACTCCTAGCGAGTGCAAAACCTGCATTATATAAAACTAGATACTATATAAGAAGGAGAAAGAATTATACTTCAATTATTGACATGCATGGAAACAATAAGTAAACTATATGTAATCTTCATACCACATCGATGTAGTTTATGTTAATAATTTACCCTTAATTGGCTCTCGAGTGTAGTTATGAGGTAGTTCGTGAATGTATCTCCATCATAATTCCATGAGTCAGAGCAAAATGGCAAGAGGAAGTTGTTTATGTAGTCATTGCTTCCCATGGCTACAACATAGAGAGCTTGCTGGAAGAACTTGTCAGCAGCTTCCTTGCCAATCTTCCTTCTTATCATCTCTTGAGTTCCTTTGAACAGTTCGATTTGTTTCCAAAATGAATATCTTTGAATCTGCAATGCGAATAATTTTATATTACTTTAGTAAAAATGTTTCAGTTTATTTTGATTGGATTCAATAAAGAATGTGTATTGAAGCTTACAAAAATTGATCCGGTCTCATTCAAGATTCCACCTCCTCCTGATGCGTAATTGACTCCTTGGTTGATTATAGTATCTTCATCCAGTGAAGGATCAAGGAAAGGCGGTGGCCTTGGGAGACCCATTTTTTCACCTGCAACAATAAAAAGTATTGACAACAAGTGAATGTAACCAGACTAAGGATTCAAATTGGCTGAAATAAGAGTTATGCTTCCAATCCCTTAGTATTTTTATACTTATTTATATAAATATTTTAGAGGTTGAAATTGATAAAAAATATTGCCGTGCTCAGCCATGTTTTTAAAGTTTCTATCACCTATACCCTTCCTCCACAATTTTTGGTGCCTGCCACCTCAAAAATGACAGTCGTAGCTATCGGCTGTCACGTTAAAGCAGTCACTGCCCTTGGTGACATCAACTCTTAATTTATATCATATGCAATTTGCTTATAATGTGTTTGTCTTCTAGGGAAAATTATACTCAAAAATAATTTTATTGTGTTTCCCCTTAAGGATTTGCATTAGTCCGGAGTAATTTATGTAGCACATAAATATATCGGATTAAATCCCTTATAATGTAAGCATGCTAGCATACAAATGCCATGTGATAGCTCTTCTCATGGAAGGCCGAGCTAGCATTTTCAGGTTGAAAATGAATATGATGGATAGTAGATGTATCAAGCACAACTTTGTTGGCTCACTTTCTTCCAAAATTCTGTTAAATTCTATTAAAGCCAATGATCTAATCATAGTCAAATTGTTTGTAGGAATTATACTTTTCATGGGACATCAGAACTTCTAAAACAATAGAGCAAAAATCAACGGGAGTGCTCCAATAACTATTCCACACGATTAATTAAGTGTTGTGGTGCATGTTATTTTATATGATTTGAAGTGATTATATTTAAGAGAAATTGGTGATCATGTGAAGAACCCTCACATGAGTAGATATTGCTAATCCACAAAAAAATTAAATGGCATATAAGATTTATAGCTCTTATGGTTTATGCTAACAATTTTAACATGATTAAGCAGGCGACTCACATGACCGCACTATATGTGAAAACTCGAACTCTCATGCTTCAATGTATTATCTGTTTTTGCCAAATGATTTCACGGTTTTGTCTCGTTGGTGTAGCTTTTCTAGAGTTCACCTATCCTAGGAGTGCTCACATGCAATCACACTAAACTTTATAGTTTCTAAAAAATTTCACAATTACACCAAAAGATGTAGAAATATTTAAGAGTTTGGCTTCATTATGCTTGAGATGTTTTCTTACTATATGAAAAATATGTTATAGACTCACAATTTATTAGTGTTGAAAAGCATGCTTCCATCTAAGAGCAGGGGACTACCATGGTTGACGTCTAAATCCCTCACATGAGCGCTCATTTTCTGTCTTGACATCCGACGTACTTCTATGTGCGGTGCAGGTTATTCCTGAGTTATTTTCAGGTTATTTATTGGTTATTTTCAATAATCCCGAAATAACCCAGAAATAACTCAAAAATAAAGACCGCGGGTTATTTCGGAATTATTGAAAATAACCAAGAAATAACCTGAAAATAACTCAGGAATATTGTGCCGCACGTAGAACTACGTTAGGAGTCCGCACAGAAAAAAATTTGCTCACACTAAAAGAAGATTCTTAAACCACCTGAAATTCAAAATTCTCACATAAATAAAATAAATAATATATTATATATACCAATTAGGGTATCATTCCGGACAATTTTTCTCCCCCGCCCTGTCTAGCACTTTATAAGATTTTAACTAAATGAACTTTAAACAATTAAACCAGCACGCCACATGAAAGCCTAGAGGCAAGTTCCAACAATCTTATATAATAAAGTAATAAGAGTAGCAATTATATTACTTACCAACTATGTCAGCAATGGTGCGGCCATTAGTGAACCTTCCACTGGGCAGTCCATCGCCGAAGTCAATCCCATACCATGGCAAAGCCGGGCGAGCCAAGCTCCTAGTGAGATAGTAATTGTTCCCAACATCACTCAATGAATCGCCGAAGATGAACAGCACCATTGCAGAGGAACATCTCGTGTCTTCCAGTACAATCGACGCGAGCAGAAGCATGGCCATGGCTAGCTTTGCTCTTCTTATATTCCCCATTCTTATTGTTTCTATTGTATTAAGTCCCCTGGATTGATGAAGCAGCTGCTCTTATTTATACTTGGATTGAAAAGGAAATGTGCAAGCAAAGTTCTTCTAGTGCAGTTAAGAGCTGAAGGTGGATTTTTTCCGTAGAGTATTTGAGGATGACAAAGCAAAGATGGCGAAATCTCCATTGACTGTTAACCTAGGAGAGATAGATATGGGTATGCCGTAAACAAATTTGATCATTTGACATGAACCTCTAGATATGACATAATTTTTTAGATTAACTTTTGATCAAAAATATATTTAAAGTTCAATTTAAAATCTTCTACAACTTCAATTTTAGCAAACTTACAGTCAAACTGACCGGTTCAACAAGATGAACCAAATGATATAAAATTGGTCATTTCGAGCCAAATCAAGCCCCAATCAAGCCATTAAATCACTTTTGAAAGCTTTTTTGGCATATTTGGAATGTCAAATAGATTTTGAATCTAGTGTGCTTATAGTCAAATTGAGTGTCTCAACAACAAAAATCCAACGAGCCCAAGATCGCTCAATTTTGATATTATTAAGACACTCAAATATCCATGAAACACCATATGATCAAAGGAATCTCTTTGAGGCGTCATCCACCCAATTATTTTATTTCACTTTTCCATCCAAGTGAAATCACTGGAACAAACAGCGAGGTTGTTACCAACTCATCTTTTATGGGATTTCGGTGTTATGGCTTCAAGAAACTACTCGAGTTCGTATGGGAGAATCCACAGAAGGCCCCTACTATCAGCCTCCTCTAAACACAGCAAACAATCAGACCTAGGGGCTCTAGAAAATAGACAAATGTGAAGCTTAAGAAGGTTATACCGTCACAGTGCTTGATCAAAGTTCAGTCTTTGCTCAGGAAGAAACTCTCATTGTCATGAAAAGACTTCCGGCGGTGCTTCAAGTATTGGCCTTCGTTCCCCTTGGGTGATGAAGCTCTCCTCGCAAGGAGTTTTCTGGCGCCGCCGTAACACCACTCTTCGTTCTTCCTTTCTATTTCTCAGATTAAGATGGTGATCGAAAAAAAAATGCTAGAGGAGGAAGAATAAGAAGAATGGAGAAAAGGAAGAAGAAGGGTGAAGAAGCTCCCCAAAGACTCTCCAAAACTCTCCCTTAACCTCTTTGTGATCGTTCCTTAGCTCCTCCAAGTGAAATGAGACTGATCTCCCTAGATATCCCCCACAGGAAGGATATTTGCAGAGGTTCAAATGACATCTTGCCTCTTTTGGAAAGTGCCCAGGTTAGCTCTGAGGTCATTTTTGTCTTAGGACTGTTACAACATCTTATCCCGACGGTCGGAAGGTGGTCGGACAGAAAAACAGGGACTAGGCAATGAAATGAATCAAAACAGGTAGAATGTGTGGTGTGGCCATGCCACAAATAAGGTGTGGTCAGGTAGCTCCTAGGCGTGGTCACGCCCCATATGACATGGTCACACCTATCTTTTTTGGAAGCAATTTTATGGTTTTGATTATTTAGGTCATGTGGCAAGACTTGGAAGATCTTCCTTAAGCAAAAATAATGTTCTGAATGCATCTGTGTTATTCTTTCCACCATCCCGAGTCATCTCAAGGGTAATTATTCATGAGTAACCCAATTTGGGGCCTGACTTGTTCGCGTTGCGCATAAGAAAAACTCATCTGGTTGGGTCATCTCATTAATGTCTCATTAATGTAATGACAGTTGGTCCTCACCTCATAACAGTCAAAGTCTAGCGAAACTATCTTGGCCATGTGTCAGAGGATTGAAGATGGATATCTCAAGCCTCAAAGAATCATATGTGCGTGAAGCATACCCTAAGGTCGTTCGAGCATACATCATATGCACGTAACATCAAAATATGATGCCAACAATCAACTCATTAAAGGCTAACAAAAAGACAGTTCAAAAAGTAAGTCCAGTTAGTGATTAATGAGATCAAATTTGATGTGTTTATGAGCCTTTTATTCTTATTACAACTTCAACTCGAAGAAGCATAATACTCAGGGGCTTTATGTATAGCAAGAAAATATCACCACCCTTGTCGAGCCGAAGGAGCCGCCATTGTTGAAGTCATTGTAGTCAGAGCTGTGACAACAACCGAGCAGCCAACACCCAGCCTACCGACCACATTGGGTTAGTCAACCTTTTCCAATCGGCTGACCACTCTGGCAGGCTACCTCCAGCAGGGACTGGCCACCTAGCTCCAACCTGCCGGCCACCACCAATCGGCAGGCTAATATTGGGCCGACCAAGTTACCCCAATCGGCCGACCACTTCCAACCAATTGGCCCCCTTGGCCAGCCACCCGATGCGAAGGAACTCCAACAGACGGACAAGCTCCAAAACTTCAAACCTGGTCGAGAGAAGGACAAACATACCCTGCACTATTCTTATTAAAGTAAGGATATAATTGTAATCTCCATCTTTGTTTCTTTTCTCTTTATAAATAGAGGACCCTCAGCATGTGTAAGAGAGTCTCTAAGTTCTATCTCTTAAAGAAGGGACATAATTGTAATCTTCGTATTCCTTCCTTTTCTCTCTATAAATAGAGGACCCTTATCATGTATAAGAGAGTCTCTAGCTTCTCTCTCTTAACTCTTCTTCCCTCACTTGTAACACCTACTTTCTGTGGAATACAATAGGCTAAAGAGTCAGGAGAACGCCCATAATTTCCCCCAATGGAGCAGATCTCTCTCATTTTCTCTCCATCTCTTTGTCTTTCCCTCGGGGTTCACTCTCTGTTCCTTAGGCACGATCCACAAGCCAATTCTAGATTCAACACACACACACATACACAAATATATATATATATATATATAAAGCATACAACATATGAAGTCATATATAATGGAAATGATTTCTCTTAATTTAGCTCCACAATATGTATGTATAAATATGATAGCCTATATATATATATATATATATATATATATATATATATATATCAACAACAAATTACCTCATCTAGTGTGGATCTCGAGGTATATAACAGATCTTAAAACAACTTTTTGAGCAAAAAACATTCAAAGTTCAACTAAAAGTCATCTAGAACTCCGATTTCAGCAAACTTACAGTCAAAGTGACCCATTCAAAGTTCAACTAAAAGTCATCTAGAACTCCGGTTTCAGCAAACTTACAGTCAAAGTGACCGATTCAACGAGATTGACCCAACATTGCTCCAATTTGAGCCCTATCAAGGCCCAATCAAGCTATTAAACCAATTTTGGAAGCTTTCTGGGCATATTTAAAAGGTCAATCTGATGTTGAATCTAGTGAACATATAGTTTAATCGAGTGTCTCGACAAAACAAATTCAACAAGCCTAAAATCACACAATTTTAACATCATTAAGCTAATCAATTATCCATCAAATACCATTTGATAGAAGGAATCTTTTTGAACCATTCGATCTGTGTGTTTTAAATTATTTCATTAATTGTAATCGTGATTCTATAAATAGAGTCTCATCCCTCATGATCGGAGAGAGAGCTTGAAGCCTGTAGAAAATTGAAGCTTATAGAATGAGTTGAAGTTTGACAACACTTCGCTGCAGACCAACAATCGCCACCCTTTGCAGACCGACACTAGCTGACTGCCGTCGGTCACTATCGGCCGCTTCCCTCTTCTTGCAATAAGTTCATCAACTTTGTAGCTTGGAAGATTGTGTATCCCTTTCATGCATGTGGAACAAGAAAATGCACTTGCAAACTCCAGTTTATAGTGAATCGCTTAACTGGGTCCGACCCCGTGTTTTTTCCCTTTATGGATTTTTCATGTAAAAAACTTTTGATTTCTATGTCTTTATTTTCTTTTGAATGAGTGTGTGATGAATTCTTATGCAACGCTAAGACAATAATCCTTTACTCTACCGCGATAAATCTTCTAGCATGCATCTGATATTGAGACCTGGTTTGAGGCTTTGAGGCAGACAAGCGGAAATTTGAGGGTTGGATGGACCTTCCTTCAACTTAACTTCAAGAAGGATTTGCCTAATTAGAGGTCATAGTTTTAACGGTTATGGGAGGAGTTGAATTTGCCTCATAGGTTGGGTTGGTGGGTCATGTTTCTAACTTGAGGGTTGACACCATATGTTGCTAATGAATGTGATTGCAATGTATACAAATTAATGAATATTTCCGTACTCCTATGCTTTTTATAAGCCTATGTTTAATTTTAGTGGAGAAAGGAAACACATTTAATAGAATTTAAGACTTAGTTTTTATTTGGATATCATGTAATGATAACGTGAAAGAATTAAATTCAAAAATTTGGCATTTAATATTTGGTATTTTAGCATTTATAATTTAATTCTAAGAAATAACTTAGGTATTGTTTGGTCGCCAGTACTAATAGTGTGTAATATATACTTAGAATGCATCACTTTGGAATTTAAAATTGCTTGATATGAGATAAAATAAATCCATATTTTCTATCAAATAATTTATATTACTCTTCTAACAGTTCTTTTTTTTTTAAAATTTCTTGAGTTATCCATCAAGACATCTTAAGTATTAAACTAAACAACTAAATTTGAAAATTAAGTATGACTAATTAATTAGACAGTAGAACTAAACTAATAGACAATCACAATATTTTTTTGTCATGAGTATGGTTAGGAATTTTTAATAATTTTACTAAAAAAAAAATTTTCTCGTAGTTTATCTATACTTATCTAATAGTTTAGCTATATTAATGAATAGTTTATAATGAGTGAAGCTAATGACACTAGGGCTTTCAAAACTGCTCGTTGTTCGCGAACAGCTCGTGTTCGGCTCGTTAAGAAGCTCGTGTTCGGCTTGTTCGCTAAGTTAACGAGCCGAAGACAAACAACACGAACAAATATTTGTTCGTTTGTGTTTGGCTCGTTTTGGCTCGAAATACTACTAATTAATTATATATATATATCTTTGATGAATAGTATTTTTTAAAAATTTAATTGTTATAAGGCTACAAAGATTTATAATCAATTAAAATTATTAATGAACAAAATAGAATAAAAATTATTAAATTAAGTTCGTCTCGTTTTGGCTCGAAATACTACTCATCAAGTTTATATATTAAGTAGTATTTTAAGAAAATCTAATTGACTACAAGGCTATAAAGATTTATAACCAATTAAAATATTAATTAAGAAAATAAAATAAAATTTATTAAATTAGATTCAAATGTTGTTTTAATATAAATAATAATTTTTTAAATCTTGCTCAAACCCTTATTGTATTATGACTACATGATTAGGGTTGTTAAAAGGCCTCTTTGTTCGTGAATAGCTCGTGTTCGGCTCGTTAAGTAAACGAGCCGAACACGAACACACTTTTTGAGCTCAAAATATAAACGAGCCGAACATGAGCTGAGCCTGGCTCGCTCGTGTTCGGTTCGTTTACACCCCTAAAGGACACATGTAATACAAATAATTATATGTTGACTGAAAAATATTTTGTGCTAGAATATTCATGAGAATAAAATGAGAGAGTTTTATGATTTTGTCATTTGGAAGATTCATCACACACATATATAAAAAAAAAGATATAAGAGACATTAATATGTTTAAGCATAAAATTGTTGACATTATAAGTAAGCCACGTTGTTATGAAATTTAGGGTGAAACAATCACAAGAATCGACACAAATCCAGCAGAAGAACGCAGAGATTTAACGAGGTTAGGCAAAGATGCATACATCCTCGTTAGCGAGCGGCATTTAACGAGGTTCGGCAAAGATGCCTACATCCTCGTTAGCGAGCGATGAATTTCACTATTCAAAGGGGAGTTCAGTTACATACCCAAGAGTTACACATATAAATAGACATATAAAAAACTCATAGATAAATTACCAACACGCCGTCACTCCCCCCAACCCACAAAATATGAAGAGACATCTCTTCACCAAGAGACACACATCTTCACCAAGAGACACACATCTTCACTTCAAGAAACTCCAACTTCTAGTATATGAGCCATACCTAACACATGTGTCAATATTATTGATATTGTTGGAATTGACAAAATTCAATGGTTGTATAGATAACAATGTGTGATGGCATTATTGTTAAAATGGGTGACAAAATTGGAGGGAATTAGTATTTATGTCAATGGAGTGTTTTGGCATTCTAGACAATGGCGTGCATTGCCATTCTAGACAATGGCGTGCATTCTAGAAATTTGCAGACGTTGAGTCTGTATCAATAATATGTATCGACATTTTAATCAAGATTGTGCATTTCATCATCAACAATTATGGGCAGCGTGCTTCAACATTTATTTGTAGGCATGCATTGGACATGAGCAAAAAAAAAGATTGTAGTTGAACCAGATAATTAAACGATAATGGCCATGTAATAGTGGTTAGAAGATCCAGATTGAACTAGGATAAATGGGTGACGATAATTATTTTTTTCATACAAAGTTGGACTAGGACCTCAACATTACATTGGAGGTAACATATATTATCTAAAGTGACATTTTGATAAGCATGCAAGATGATTGTATGCTATTCCAATTAGTTTCATAAAACTTCCAATAACTTTACAAATACTTTATTTGACATCATTTGAAGTCATTTTTTCAAATTCAAATACTTCTTAAAAATATCTAATTGAGACATTTTTTTCATCTATAAGTTTGTTGAAGTTATAGTTCATACGATCCTAAGTTTAAATTTAAATTTTCTTAATTCAAAAATTACATTAAGACATATGTTTGATTAGGTGAATATTTTTATAGGCATATAGTTTTCTCCTATTTTTGGATATCAAGTATTTGTTGGATAGAAGTATATTATGTTCTTAAATGAAAATTATGTTTTAAAATTATAATCTTAAGAAAATTATGAGACATATCCACTTCTTAAATATCAATGTAAAACTCTACATGGGTCGTGAACGATGTAAATTATCTTCATTCATAATTTTAGTTTTCTTTAAGGATAGTGTGTTTACTAAAATTAAAATTGTTGAAAAATTTAACTCCAAATCTCTCAATGACTCAAAATTAGTTTGATAGACTCCATCAAATTTTAGAAGGAGAATTTATATACATATCACATAATTTTATGTAACATATCTGAAATTTAATATTTATATTTATAACACTTTGGTATTATAAATTATGCATGAAAATATGTATTTTGGTTTTAAAAGTTAATAATATTGATATTTTTATATAAGATTAAAGATTTTAGAGTTAAGTTTGTTAGTAGGAAAGTTTTAATTTTCGATACGTACATATATAAATATTATGAGGTATATGTATGCAAATACCACATTTTAAAAATACTCAATAAAACCCAAGAGAAAGAGTCAAACGCTCGCTGAGGCAAATACTAGTTCATGCCAATTGGGCACGCACCTCTAGAGGCATTATAAGTATTTTTTATTTTTATTATTATTGTATTGTAGAAAATTTGCGAAGAAAGAGTGATAATTTAACATCTTAGTATTACATAAAAATCTATCACACACACATATAAGAAAAAAATGTAAGAGTCGTTAAGAATTTTTAAGTGAAAGAATTCTGGAAAGAAAAATATCACATGATCTAGCCCAATTAAAAAACTGTACTTTGTAATCAAGAGTACAAAAGCCCACTCTTCACCAAAATTATGGAAATCGAGATTATAAGATGTTAAAATCTTAATTGTTTTGAAATAACCTAATATATTTGATAATACAAGGGTGCTAGGGACTGTAACTGATATAGTTTGACTACAACTTTCATGGTAGAGTTATAAGTCATAATTAACCACATAAGTTGTAGTTAACCATAGAAATCAATTTAGTGGCAATAACAATCGTAGTGGCTATAATTAGTGGTTATAACAATCATAATAAAGCTATTAAAGTCATTGTTGGAGGCAATAAGAGTCGTTATTAGCTACAAAAGCTATAGTTAATGGCTATAAGAGTGGTAATATGGCTAAACAAAATTATTGTAGGTGATTGACAATGAACAGTGGTAGTTGATGAGGAACTTTGAAGATCAATGACGAATTCCAGTGATTGGTTGTGATCTCGGATGAACAATGACAATTATCAAGATTTTAAAAGTCAGTCTTTAATAGTTACCACTTATTTTTCTTCTCCTACCCATTCAATTGAACAATGGGCCCTATTTATAATTTTGTGAGGGGTCCGCGGCTGGGGGCGCGGGGGCGCTGCCCCAGGAAGCTGCTGTGGGAAAGCTGCTGCGGCGAAGCTGGCTGTCTGTTTGAGGTAACTGTGTGAAAACAACTGTGGGGCAGCTGTTTCTGGATAAATGACAATTCTGCCCTTGTTCTATAATGATGCGCTTAACAGAACTATGATAGCCATAAATTTAATGCCTTTAAGGCAAAAATTCAGTTAAAAACAATACAGAATTTCAGAAAGACCGAAAGCATCAACCAACTCATCTGCAATCCATCATTTGCTGTATGCAATGCCATTTCGAAAATCCATATAACAATTCATATAGCCTTCAACAAATTACATATAAGACAGGACATAAAGTAATAATATCTACAGGTTCAACAGCCAATAAATGACTTGAATATGCAACTTTTATGCCATGCAAGGTTCAGCGGTAATAATTTGTAAAGTAGAAAGTGATAATATCTACATGAAGGAACACTTATAATCATCCCATCATAATAATATCTACAGCAACCAACACTTACAAAAATATTGAAGCTTTTCAACGACCAGATGCAACACTCAGCATTGGGAAAAAGATCATCCTGTCAATATTTCATCCAACTCACTTTGAAAAAAAAAATCACTCTCACAACAAACATAAAAATTGATGCTCTTAGGGAAGCTTAGCTGTGTAGTTCTCGTCACAAGAAGACTGGAATTTCTGCAACATAACAGACAGGAAAACCCCACAAATGGGAGAATAAGAACTTATGTAACCATTTCACCACAAAGCGAATTGTTGACCCCAAAACAAAACTAATGAATTCTTTAATGGAATCATAAACCAAAGCATGACCTAAAATCAAGTCACAATCAGTACAGCTAATATGTTCCTAGCACAAAAAATTAATTTTTTTTACAAGTTAGAATGGTGGTATGCATGTGAAAACCAATTCCAATGTATTTACACATCTAGCACCAATATTTAATTATTTTTTTTACATGTATACCACCCAAATCTCTTATACCACATAAAAAAATATACTTTCATGCATAGATTGGTGGTATGCATGTGAAAATCGAAGCTTAGGTGTTAGACATATTTAGACATCTAAACATAGCACACAATTCTTATGTATTTACATGTTTCACATCTAAACTTTCATATTTACGAGCATAGCACTCGAATCTTTAAGATCACATCAAAAATAGCATAATTATCAATTTTTAAAAGTGGAATACCTAAGAATTGTTTGTTGAATATGTAAATTTTCTAAACATTAGCAGCAGCAAAAAACTGACAAGGAAACAAACGTTACATACAAAAATGATACCAATTTGAGAAGACCTGTCAATGACAACAATAAAGTGGTTACTTAACACATATTATGAGAATTGTTCCCTTGAAGAAACCATCCATCCAATGCATTTGCAGAACTGTGCTTCTGAAGTGCATTTACATACATACCACACAATGCTTATGTATTTACATATCCAGCACCTAAATTCAAATATCGTAGAAGCTGGGGCAAATCCAAAATCTGAAACTTGCAGTTTTTGAGTAGTTTCCACTTTGAAGTTCAAAAGCATGATTAGATTAACGAGACAAATGGGAAACACAATTACCATCCAATCTACCAAAAGAAAGATGGTACGTGCAAAAGGAGAGTGGGAGGAGGCTTGAAGAATTCTGCTATAAAACATATATAAGGATTCTGTCATTTAGGTCTGAATTAATAGAATTCTGCTATAAGAATTCTGCTCATAGAATTCTGCTACACAATTCTGCTATAAGAATTCCAAGCAAACCAAAGCAAATATATAAGAATTCGGTGTTATATCAACTGATGTTTTGTACTTCAAAGCAAACCAAAGAAAAAAAATAACTTGCAGTTCAAAGCAGTCTTCTACCCGATGTTTTGTATCTTCATTTTCTTGAGCTTAGGAGGCAAATGGGGCAACTCTAACAAAATTAGGCAAGTTATCGAGGAAGACTTCAGTTAAGCAAGGAAAGAAACTATCATGTGCTGCTGCACTTGCTCCATCAAACCAATCCTCCAATAATTGTAATCCCTTAATATTTACCACCTCCAATGATGGAAACACATAAACCTTCACCATCAAACCAATCCTCCAATAATTGTAATCCCTTAATATTTACCACCTCCAATGATGGAAACACATAAACCTCCAATGTAACTCTTCTCTAAATGAATTGTAAAAAAAAGAAAACAACGGAATAGATAAATATGAAGTTGAATAAAAATCAGTGTAGCAATTAATAATATTCAACTAATAAATTCTCAAATTCTTCATTCATAGGCATACTATCTCATCAGCAATTCGTTCACTCAGCTTTGCCGTCTCGCTTGCACCTTCCCCATCTACAATGAAGGCAATGGAAGCCTCAGTCTCTTCTTTTGTGAAAGACTGACCTAGTCGGTATTCAAAACTGACCTAGCCGGTATTCAAACGCTTCCGAAGGCACATTTTCTTCATCCTCTTCTGTTTGAAGGCACATTTTCTTCATCATCTTTCGCCAAATGGAAGTCGATATCACTACGAGAATGTTGTCTTATGTAATTATGAAGAGTCATTGTAGCAAAGACAATCTGTACCTGCTTCGAAAAATTGTAAGGAGGCATATCACGGAGTATCACCCATTTCTTTTTCCAAACACCAAAAGTCCTCTCAATTACACCACGTAGCGATGAATGTCGTTTATTAAAAAAAAATTTTCCTTGTGTGACGTTACTTGCACGTGTGAAGTCTGGCATGTGATATCTCGTATCATGAAATAACTTTAAATACCCTCGTTGTAATGGATAACCATCATCAACTAAGTAATATTTGCCTAATAAATTGAACAATTAGTATGGAAATTCAAGTTGTTTTTGGGATCCCAAGTAATATTTGTCTAATAAATTGATCAGCGTTCCTGCAGATGGATGTGGAAAGTTGCTATTGGGATCCCGTGTCGCAGATTTAAAAGCTCGACTGTCATGTGCGCTGCCCTCACAGCTGCCCTCCCAGCCAGCCATAACAAAAGTGAAACACATTTTAAAGTCGCAGACGGCCATGACATTTTGGCTTGGGCTACCACAACGACCGATAAATGTCACCTTATCACTATTTGATATACGCGAGTCAACGTGTGTTCCATCAATCGCGCCAATGCAATCCTGATGAGTAAATATCATGATTGATATATCATTGTTCACCCTTACAAAGTTAACTATAATGCATCCGAGAGAATACCTTGAAAAAGAGCATATATCGTGCATCAAGTGCTATCTCAGCGGGTATCTGCTCAAACTTATAATCTGAGGGTTTGATGACATGAGAGGACAAGCTAACAAGTGCGCTCAATCCGATTGAGAAATATCTGTTTATTGTTTCTGATGAGTGTTGAAATCGCTTCATTTCTCCTCACATAAACTCATTTTGGAATAATATGAGCAATGTTATTGCGAGCACCTCACGTGGATTGGTCCTCGAAGATCCATGGAGACCGTGAGCTCCTACGAGTAAGTCCAGAAGATCGATAAATATTATCTAACTCATTCAAAACATATTAAAAAATTATGTTGGGTGCCCCGCAAACAACTCTCCAACACATTTGTCGCCAATATAAGAAGTTGTCATGCATGTCGACCGATTAATGTACGCGTTATGGTACTTGTACATCAAACATATTACCGTCAGAAACATCTCTCTCTGCTTTCTTTTGCGTGTATCCATGTGGGTCTCCATCCATCTTCTTCTACTTGCATTCATAATGATGGGTATCCCTAAATGTTTCTCCTAAACAATTATCATTTATATGAGAGTTGGTGACAATAGAAAAAAAGAAATGTTTGCAAATAATTATGAAGGTACAAGAGAGTTCCCAAGCACAACTCTAGAAAGCAAAAAATAGATAATGCAGTGTAAATGTTCTAGCGATGAAAAATATAAAAAATATCAATTGTTCAAAAGATTATAAAAATGTTGAATATATGTCACTTTGCGAGTGACAGGCATCTGCACAAAGAAATCCCTACGGATCGGGTCCTCTAGCA
This sequence comes from Phalaenopsis equestris, assembly GCF_001263595.1. Lineage (NCBI taxonomy): Eukaryota > Viridiplantae > Streptophyta > Magnoliopsida > Asparagales > Orchidaceae > Phalaenopsis > Phalaenopsis equestris. Next base: position 566,675 of record NW_018164500.1, on the reverse strand, counting down.
ATTCTGCTACGAACAGATACAACTCTTCATCTACATAAATTTTAGCTGTAGCAGTTAGGATTTCAAGTGCCTCCGTGATTGTGTTTGAATGAGAAACCTGACATTCTGCTTTGAAACATGAAACTGCCTCGGATAGCTCGTTTATGAGGGAAGAAACACCATATTTTCTTTTATCAACAACCCTCGGACGTTTGGAACAGGAAATATTTTCATATTCGTTCTGCTCTGAGCTGGGGACGTCAATGAAATCAATTGAACCTCCAGGGGTTCCCAAATTCCTTGGGCTACATGCATAATTTCCTGTCTCACTTGGGCCACATGCATAGTTCCCTGTTGCAACCACTCCCCCAAACATGCAGTATAGTTTCTACTCCAATTCAGGCTCAATTCCAGAAAGTTTAAACATTTTTGCAGCAGGCACCACCTACACAAAAATTGATAGACACCCAATTAGAACAAAATAGAAAGTTACAAAATAATGAAGTTTACAAACAAAGCTTACCGCAAGTCTTTCAGCCCACCATTCCTCAGGTGCATCAACTGTTCGCTTCACTGGATTCCAACCAAGACCGGTAGAACCCCTATTCAATTCCTTCCAAATTTTTCATTCCTTCTTCATTTGGTCCCACTCGTTCTTCATTTGCAACCTGACATATTTCCTGTCTGTACGTTCCTTGAAATTTTTTATAATATTTTGTCAGCCTTCTTTATTGAAATGGGTTGTTGGTCTATTTTCACGTTCAATCTCTTTAATACAAAGATCGCAAAATATTATTTTCGTATCTTTTTCTCACAATGCTTACTATCCATGATATTACTATAACAAAAATATGAAAAATATTAATGAATATAAATAGTGAACTGAAAAGTGAAAATATTAGATTTGCAAGTATGTAAATACATACAACTAGTGTTAAATATGAACAAATCACAAATTTGTAAATTAATTCAACATATAAATAGATCACGACTCAATTAAAACTAGCAACCTTGAACATACATCGGTTTCAACTGGAAAAAAAATATAATTAATTCTTTTTTCTTTTTGGTACTAACACGATAGGCTTCAAAAAATTGTGAAGGAGAACATGATAATTTACCTTTGATCGAGTGATGGTGCAGTTGTATCTGTTAAATGACAGGATTTAATAAGTCTATGATTTAACAGCAAAATGGATAAGAATGCAGAAGAAAACAGGATCAAACAACATCCAAATAAAAAAAAAAATATTCTCAAGCAATCAAGCAATGGAAGAATTCAAATCAATTAAAGTGAGGTGTGAGGTCAACGAGAGTAGAAAAGATTGGTTTGAAGAAATTGAAGAGCAAGTAAATTTATTTTACTTCATAGTATTTTAATTTTTGTCATAGAAACCTTCAACTAATTGGCAAGAACTATAAAGTAATAAGTGAATTTATTTTTCAAATACAAGTTCTAAAGCTCAAAAAAATCAACCTCATCCAAATTACACCAAGCTATTCATTTTCAGAGCTCATTGCGGAAAAGAAAAATGAGAACCAAAAGCTCGGATTCATCTTTGTTCCATAAAAAAAAATATATCCAACCAGTGGCTCATAAAAGTATTGGTTACCCTCAAATCCATAAGCTATCCAAGCTACTCTATCGCTGTTACATGGAATTTGGATCCACATCATAACTGCGGTGCCCAAAAAACATATTTATTCTATCATTCTTAATTTTTTTAAGAAATCTTCAATAACAAATGAAAATTATGAGAGAAAAGAGAAGAGCCACCAAACTCTTTCTTCAAACTAACTTCAACAAGCCAAACACATCTTTTAACGAGTTATTAAAATAAATCCAATACTCAGCTATATATCATAATTCAAATCAAGCATACCAGATCGAGAAATGTTCAAACATCAAACCGAACAGCATTCTCGGGGCAAGTACCGCAGGCAAATACAAGGAAACAAGAGAAACCCAATAATACATTTGTAAACTTTCATGCCGTAAATCATGACATAAGAAACAGAACCAATGAAACGATGTAGAAATTTCCAACTATAGATGCTTACAAATAAGAAAAAATACATAAATTTTCGACAATATAAGGCTTTGTATTTCGGTGAAAGACGGTAGACAGCGATATTGTAGAGCTGCGCAGAATTTCTTACTGAGGGTAAAAACCCTAGCATTTCAACAGCCGAAGAAATGGATACCTGCCATCCTCCAGCAGCTGGGGGTCTTGAGGTTCTCGCCTGGCTTCCCGCCGATAAGCGACGGAGGAATGGGCGGAAAAGAGACGGCCGGAGGAGCGACGCAGTAAGGGCAAACAAGTGAGACAGCGAGGGCACGGGGTTTTGGCGGGGCAAAAGGAGGACGGGAAGAAAAAAGGGCTCGAGGAAGAATAACTCAAGCGGCAAGGAGGAGGAACGAGGGTTCTTGGCGGGGCAAAAGGATCCCCTTCGCTGCATAAAAGTTGTGTCGGAGGAAAAAATATTACACACAAGCCGAGGAACTTCTTACCCAATGAAATCACGTCAGGATATCTCGCGCGACGCAGAAAAAAACGGTGCAGTAACACGGAGAATATTCTTCCCCATGTTATTCATGTGTTATTGTGTGTTATTCATGGGTTATTGTATCCTGGGAATATTCCTGGCATTATAATAACACAATAACACATGAATAACACATGAATAACACATAATAACACAAGAATAACACGGGAGAGAATATTCCCCCGTGTTACTGTGCCGTTTTTTCTCTGTCGGGAATATTTTCCGTGTTATTCAAGTGTTATTGTGTGTTATTCATGTGTTATTGTATCCTGAAAATATTCTTGGAGTTATAATAACACGATAACACATCAATAACGCATGAATAACACGCAATAACACATGAATAACGTGCAATAACACATGAATAACACAGGAGGGAATATTCCCCGTGTTACTGCGTCGTTTTTTTTGCTCTACCGCGCGAGATGTCGTTGCGTGTTTTGATTGGCTACGCACGTTATTTTTCCGTCCCTTGATGTCAACGTTCCGTCCCTTGTTGACATCACTTCCCGTTTTTTCCCGCTTTAACTTTGCTGTGCCACGACGCTGCGAGCCAAACACCTGTTTTTCGCGATTCGGGGCCGCGAAGCCAACGGACGCTTAGTTACTTAACAACCTCAGAATTGAATGATCTAGGAATTATTAAATTCCTCTCATTGAGCTACTAAATTTGACTATACGCATGTTGAATTTGATTGTAAGCAAACCAAATTTTGAGATTGTTTTCTTTTAAATTGTGTATTAAGATCTTCAATTATACTTCAAGTGTCAGACATAAGCTTATTTGAATTCAGATTTTATCACTTTCATTGTTTATTGAGTTTGTGTACTCGAGATGCTTAACTTGACCATAAACTTGTTTAAATTGGAGCTATAAAATTGTTTAAATTGGAGCTCGAATGATGCTAAATCTAAAATTCAAATATCTATACCTTAAAAAAAGCATCAAGATTCATGTATGATGAAACAAATTTATTGATAATAATAATAAAAATTTAATAAAATTTTGCAAAAAATGTTTTAAAATTGAAATAAACCGTACAAACTAAAAAATATGATAGATACAATTCTTGTGTATTTACATTTCTAACACATACATTTTAATTATTATATTTATTTCACATAAATAATTTATTTCTCATAAAAATGTTATCATTTTAGATTTAAAAAAATTAAATATATCTTTTAATGTATAGAAAGTAGGTATGTATGTAAAAATTTAAGTTTAGGTGTTAGATATCTATATACAAAAGAGTTAAGTGGGATGTATTAAAATCTTCCACATAAAAAATTAGAAATTTTGCTGCATGTCGTCACTTCTGGAAGCCAAAACCAGCCAAAACCCTAACTTCTACGTCTCCACGCTGCCTTGACGTAGCTCGTCCACGACTACGGGTGCGAGAGCCCGGACCGTACTGGTCTGCCTTCCGGCGCAAGCATTCGGCTTTTCACCCCAATACAGTTATCCCCCTTCACGCCTTCACGTTTTCCCTACGGTTCGTCGGACGGACCTGACGAAGGTTCGGATCTGAGGTATCTTTTTCTCCTTCAATCTATGTTTCCACCTATGCTTCACAAAACAGAAACCTGATATCAACAAGGAACGGAACGCTGGCATCAAGGAGCTACATTACATAGCTAAGGATTCGGGTGTTGATATGTAAACCTTGTTGGGAAACCATGTTTTTTTTTTCTTTATTCCTGCAAAATAGCTTTTTAGATGCCAGTTTGTCAATGTTTGATTTTCTTGAATCCGGAATTAAAGTTTTAATTTTGGTTACCGCTCTTGAAATCTTTCCCTTGGCTCTTTATATTTCATTAATTTATTCAAAAGCTTTAAAATCAAGGCTGAAGGTTCCTCGTTTTCAGACTACCGTCCTTTTATTTTTTTCTATTCTTTTTTCTTCTCATTATAAGTCATTGCAATACTGATCTGATTTATTTTTCGCTTCTTTGGTTCTCTTGTTTTTATCTTGACATGATATTGTAAGGATTGTAGGAAAATATATGATGTGTGCTTTTTTTTTTTTCATTGTTTATTTACCATGGTGTAAATCCAAAAAATGAGTTTTCTTAAGCAACAGGAAAACCCAATTACTTAGTGGGCATAATGGGTGGAACTGACCGACCATGCACTTAAATGATCTGATTCTTATCATGCCAATAGCATACATTAGTTATGCATTTAGACGTGACCAGCTAGAAAGTTTCTTGCCGCCCAGAAGAACTCCACAATTTCCTCTGGAGCTTGTCAACCTTCACATGAGTTCTACTGAGTCTGCCAAGTTAAATCCCCAAGCAAGTTCTCTAGTTGAGCTTGCTCACATTTCCCAAGTTTTTCTTCCAAGCTTGCTAATAGCCACCTGGTTGCCGCACTGAGCTGGATGTACAGTTTTCTAAGGCAAAAAAAAAGAGAATTCTAGTCCAGCATTAAGTAAATTTTCATTTATTGACTGCCTAATATCAATGCCAAAAAACCTATCAACAATAAGTCTACCTAGAATAGTACAGTACAACTTAAGATATATCATTTTATTTATTCTTTAGAACCCCTGCATGGGTACATATTATCTAGTTGTTAAATAGGAAGCAAAAAGGAAAGGAGAGGGGGGGGGGGGGGGGGGGGGGTGGAGTTAATGCTATCCTTCTTTGTAAAACATCTCTCAGCTTCTTCCACTTTTTTACAAGGTTTCTTCCAGATTGTATGAGTTCACAAATTAGATAAGATCATACGTCTCAAAGAGATTCAACATCCTAAAAAAGTGTGGTGAGCCTTTAACAAATTAATGTAGAAAAATTCATAAGCCATTCAGGAGGAAGGACTCTCGCTAAACGAATCCTTCGACAGGGTTACTATAGGCCAACTCTAAGAAATTTGAATAGCCATAGAGGTTTGCTCCCATGCAATTGCAACTCTCTCATAAGCTTCAACCAGTCGCAAGCCATTGGCCTTTTGTAATATGGGGGATGGATCTTGGTCCATTTAACAAATTAATGTAGAAAAATTCATAAGCCATTCAGAAGGAAGGACTCTTGCTAAATGAATCCTTCGACAGGGTTACTATAGGCCAACTCTAAGAAATTTGAATAGCCTTAGAGGTTTGCTCCCATGCAATTGCAACTATCTCATAAGCTTCAACCAGTCGCAAGCCATTGGCCATAAGCTCCACCCAGTCGCAAGCCATTGGCCTTTTGTAATATGGGGGATGGATCTTGGTCCATTTCTTATAGGCCAAGGAAAATGAAATTTTTTGTAGCAATGATCTAGGTTTAGAAATCACGACCAACCTTATTGGTTTGACTGTGAACAGGTCACAGGTCTAGTTTCTGTTGACAAAGAAAACTCCTCCCGCATAGAACCACCCAATATTGGATGGAACATCGGTTCAACCCATGAACCGACAAA
>NW_018164500.1:542384-560643 GCF_001263595.1 Phalaenopsis equestris | reverse complement strand
GTTTACATTATGAAATCAACATGCATGCACTTCTTCAAAATAACAAATCTTATCTGATCAATATAACTAATATCAGGAATATGGGGTAAATTTTTATACGTAATTGCACGAGAAAAGTTGTATTGTCTGACAACCATATTAGGATTATAAGCCACCAAAATTATAGACCGGTCATAGTGAAAGCATAATCATTTGAGTCACATCTTGTTGAAATATTCATTGACTCATGATGATCGCCTTCTAAAAAGTAATACACTTGCCTCTCCAATTTACGTTATCAACTAAATTAACTTCGATTAGATTGGGGGGAATGTTGTCAATAGGTGGCTGATGCACCAATATAAATCGATCCACGATCAAATGAGGAGCGAAGATAAAATACACACTCTTTTGTTACCTCTAAGCTAGTTCTTGCCCGTGACAGTTGCATAATAATAGGCTAATCTCTTTTTAAAAAGAATGAATGATACTCTAGACAACTAAATCTCCCTCGAACATAAATATGAATCCAATATGAATATAATGTGAGATTTGAAAATCTTGAATATCAAGAGAGATTGACTTTGAAACTGCCTTAAAAATTTTATATATCCTGTTAAGGATCACCAGATTAAAAAAAATCCATTTTCCATGAGATGTCAAGTTAGTTGCTAATAATGTGTTGGATTTGATGGAACACCCTTTGGTAGAATGACAAAAAAAATTATTGCCATGTGACCAAAAATCTTATTAAAAATAAATTTTCATTCTTATCACGAGTAGTCGGGGACATCTACCCGATATCTATAGAAAGTTCTGCAATTGGCTCTGTTAGGTCGTCTGCTCTTGACGCACCAAATTCAAATGAATCGTTTAACATCACCATATGTTGGTCCAGGTCGTCGTCATATAAATAACTGAATCCAAATTTCCAACAGGATAGTGGTCAGAAAGCGCATCAATAGTCTTGCTAATGTTTAAACTTGCTGATAATAATATAAAATTTTTAGAAATAGTATCAACAAATTAAACTCACCTCATCTATCCCTCGTAGTAGAATATTGTTGACTGAATAACATTTCATCAACTGAGATGCACTCTTCGTAATGACAACCAAACGTTGACAACCCATATATCACATATACTTTCTACAGTGTAATTGTCAACCTATCGGGACCCACTAACATGTATTTGTGGTAGAATCCCAAAATTTAATTACCTCTCTGATCCTTGAATGAGTGATAATCTCAAAGCTAAACATAGAAGCATACACAGTCTTATAAACCCCTACATTCTTTAGTGTATTCTGGTGTGCTTGTAAGATATATAGAGCCTATATGAGGTATCCAAGCGGAGAACTAGACACACGCCGCAGTATAAATACCAGAAAATTCTGGTAAATTCTGCTATAATAGATGTGACCTATAGTTCTGACTGCTCAACCTGTTTTTCAACATCCACAGTGGACTTCAAAATATCATAAAACTCATAATTTACATTATCCATAATACACTCCAACATGTTGAACGCCTAGCACTTCAATTTAATAAACTTCACTCATTTTGTCAGCTCTTTGAAAATTAAGAATCACCATATGCATTGTGCTCTTTCAGTATATTCTTGTACCGCCCAAATCTATATGCCCAAATCTATAGCTTATATAGTGGGCTCATCACGTGGCATGCCTGCCCTCCAATCGCCCAAATCTATAGCTTATATCAAATAACCTCTTTAGTGGGCTCATCACGTGGCATGCCTGCCCTCCAATTAACCATCTTCTATAGAATTAGTTAAAGTAATATATTATCATAATACCGATGTACATATTAGGCATTTGAATCAAAAAGATGTAAAGATAATACAACAACAACAAAGCCTTTCTCCCACTAAGTGGGGTTGGCTACATGAATCTTTTTTCTCTATTATGTCTTATTAAGTGACATATCTTCATTTAATTCTAATAAATTAAGATCACTTTTTATACAATACGCTCAAGTCTTTATAGTTCTATCTCTACATTTCTTATCAGAAATCAAATCTAAAACATTTACTCTCCTAGTAGGATCATCAGATGATCGGCTTCTAATATGGCCAAACCATCTAAAGATAATTCTCTCTTTAATATTGTCTACCACTGGAGCAACAACAACTTCACAGATATATTTATTTCACATTTTGTCTATATGTGTAAAGCCACTCATCCACCTAAGTATTCTCATCTCAGTAACACTTATCTCAGTTTTATGCTTCTCTTTTATAAGCCAACATTCTGCACCATAAAGCAAAGAGAATAAAGTGTGTTAAATTCTTGGATGATTAAAGTTCCACACCAATAAAAATTTGTCCATAGTAAGGCTTAACCTTTTTGTAACAAACATAATCTGCTCTAGACATATATCATGTTTATTGGAGGGTATTTGTTAACCTACACATCTATACCGTTAGACAAGTTTATTGGATGTGATGAGATCGACAAGAATCAAATGTGACGGTTGTGTGATCAAATTTTGAAATTATTTGGATTGTCATCAAAACTCTAAAAATAACTTATTTTTGTAAAACAATTTTTGTGTGCGTGCTCGGGCTATTGAGATGGATCAAACGAGCTTATTCTCTTTTAAATCGGGCTTCATTTGGTGCGAGTCGATTGATTAAATAGTTAATTTTATTATATGAAGTTAATATTCATTTGTATTTTTATATTTATATATAAATATATATTAATTGCCGTGTCTTTATATATCTATATATTAATAATTATAATTTTAAGATTCAAATTCAAATTTTCTTTAGTAATATTCATATTAATTGAGATTTAAATTGGTATTGAATGAGTCATTAGACATATTTCTAAAAATAAAGTTAAAGAATCGTTTTAATTGATGGCTTGGGAGACAAAAATAAAAAAAAAAAGAAAGGCAAAAAAAACTTTCTCACTGTCCTTCTCACGACAAGAGCAAGTAAAGAAAATAAAAAATGTTATTTTTTCAAAAAATCCCTTCTCATTCTCTTACTGAATTCCTCATCACAACCGAATGCAATGATGTTGTTCATCCCACACATAACACCTCTTGCCCCTTTACTCTCTCACATGACAGACGACCCATCCCTCCGCTCTTAATTGGAACCAACACATTTCACTGCAGCCACCTTCCATCGACAGCAAACTCAAGTTCCCCAACTATCCATTCAGGCCCTTTTACTCCCAACACCTAGTTCTCCTGCTGCTATACTTCTTCCCACAGCCTAGGAAGCTGCAACCTCTCTTCTATTACTCGTTTCTATCATTTAAGCTTAATAACCAACCTCTCCAAACACTAACGACACATTGCGGAAATGTTTGTGTTTTGAAGTCTGCTGCAGGCACTTCATGCGCACATTTCTTGGCATGGTGGGTTTTGAAAATTTCTGTTGTGGTTTTTCATGACATCTTCCATGCACGTCTTTTGGCGTCTTTTTTCACTCTACGGAAGAGTATACCATCTCTCTTATCTCTCGTTACTCGAGAAATAAAAAAGAGAAGAGATTTTCTTAAAATCCGCACGTCGATATTGTTCGCTTAGTTCATCGCGACAAAGTATAGAAGTATTATTTTCTAAACCATAAAATATTGCTTATGACGTGTTTGGCGGGATTAGTGAAATTCACCACGCCTTACTTAGTGTGGTCATGGAAACTTATATGTGACGCTCGCGAAACAATCTTTTTTTCAATGTGTATTACACCACAAGCAAAACTTGTGCATATTTTTCTTAATATTGTCCGAAAAACTTGTAGGTGATGCTTACGACTCGATTTTTTTGTAGGGTATTTGGCACAACGATTGAAACTCGTGCTTGCTTTACTTTGATGGCGAAGCAAACTTATAGGCGACACTAACGACACAATGCGGAAATGTTTGTGTTTTGAAGTCTGTTGCAGGCACTTCATGCGCACATTTCTTGGCATGGTGGGTTTTGAAAATTTCTGTTGTGGTTTCTCATGACATCGACCATGCACGTCTTTTGGCGTGATGGGTAGGCTCATACTTTCGATGTAGTCCCTTAAGTGAGGAGGTTGTTGGGAGACTGTTGTTATTTGGACTTAGTTAAAATTCGGCTGAAACAAAATGAAATAGCTCAAAATCTAATACAGTGTAAAAGGCTTGCAGAGTACTCTGATTACAATATATTTGAAATATTTTAGAGTTATTTGATTCACTGTAAAATAAACATAGAATTTTATATTTTTTTGTTTGTTTTGAAGTAGATTGAAATAATGTATTTCAAAATATATTTTTTTGTCCAACTACGGTGGGGGGCTGACAAGCGGCCGGGGACGACAGAAGGCCAGTGGCGGACAATCAACAATTGTGGTAGCGATAGGCAGTTGATGTTGCCATCGTCTGCAGTGGTGATTTGCAGCAGTCCACCTAGGACTTCAACGACATACAACCAGTGATGATAGACGGTTGGAGGCGACGTCAACGAGACGAATGTTGGTGGGTGCGGTGGCTTGCCGATAGCATTTTTTGGCGTAACTCAGATTCAAAACGAATTGCCGATAGCATTTTTTGGCGTAACTCAGATTCAACTGAATTCTGAATTTAGCCAAAATGACCTAAGGCGTGAACTTTAAATTCATTCATACTTTACATTGTATTTATAATTCTTCATATAAAATATATAATAATGAGAATATTGCACGGGTTACACCTATGTTTGAGCTCTTGATTACCATAAACTGCAAATCCTTCCAACAAAATGACACAAATTCAGGTAGTGCGAGTTAAACTTTTTTGTAATTCTTCATACCAAACAAATAATAATTAGAAAGAATTACGGTACACTGCAACTTTTTCCAATGAAACAACCCCTTAATGAAAGTTAAATACTCACATGTATTTTATTGTTTGTCTTAATTTATTAAATTTAAGCGCTTGAGAATATTGCACGAGCTCAAATCTGTTCAGCTCTAAAATGTGTGCAAATGTATTTAAATCAACTCAAATTTGTGTGTTTGTCTTAATTCACTAAACACAAACATATGAGAATGTTGTGTTGGTTAAACACATGTTTAAGATCAAATCTAATATGCTCTGAAATGCGTGCAAAGTTATTTAAAATTAACTCAAACCAATAATTTTAAAATTCTTGAATGTGCTCTGACTAGTTTGCTAAGTGCTTATATGGTCCAAAAATGTTGCCCGGGCTGATTTAATATTATTTTTGAAATAAGTTACTCTAAATAATGTGCATGCTAATCAACTTTAATATCAGATGTGTTCTGATACTAATATGAAGATTTCTAAAATTATGTCTTAAAGTATTGCGCAGTACAAATGCATGCTTAAACTCAAACCTAATATAATCTAAAATAATGCATGATTATTTTGAAAACACAATTATTTACAATTCACAAAACTTGTATTTTTGAAGTCACATTCAATGTGTTAACTTGCACACGCTTTTGAGCAGATCTTCTTCCTATAGAATAACGTCGTAAGTCCCACATTCGACGAGTTCAATCTCTCTTCTCATAGGAACTGGTGTTGACAAGACTAAACATTTTTTATTGAATTAATTCAATCTTTTTCTTCGTTAGGATTGGAGCGGACAAAATTTATTTCTAATAATGTTCGAATTGCAAGATCTAATTAAATATCGAATATCAATATCAAAGTATTTCAAATAATTAAAAGCAATGTTACTAGACATTTTACTAATTGTTATATGAACATCAAATAATTAAACTTTTTTTATTTACTAATTTTTTCTATTAATTGAATGATTTCGAGTTATTCATCAAGTGCATTGGTTCATTTGCAATCCTATTTATCTTTTAATTACTCATTTTTTTGTCATTTTATTACAACATTTGCTTGAATTGATATTATTTTCTCTCTTTAATGATAAACAAGTTGGCTCATGAGCTGGCTTAAACTTGTAAAAGTAAGCTCAACCTCAAGCTCAGGCTCAATTGGATAAGTGGCTCGTGAACTGAGCTCGAGAAGCTAAAAAGCTAAACTTAACCTAGCTCCGACTAGACTCGTTAGCTCGTGAGCTGACCGTTCAAAAAAGAATTAATATAAAATATATTCAAAATATATTAAAATTTTAAAATTTATCTTTAATAATGTAAAAATAAAATAAAATTTAACATTTTATAAAAAGGGATTTCTTATTATTTATCTCTTAATTGCTCATTTTATTTATCATTTTATTATTTGTTAGATTGAATTAATATTATTTTCTTTCTTAAATAATAAACAAGTTGGCTCGTAAGCCAGCTTGAACTCATAGAAGAAGCTCGAGCTCGGACTTGATTAATTAATCAAGCTCAAGCCCAGGGCGGCTTGAGCTCGACTAGGCTTGTTTACAGCCTTACTCTAAGTTGAGATTGGTAATTTTATAATTTGTAAGCTTAATGTTACCTCCCAAAAGAGCCCTTATGGGTGGTCGGCAGCTCAGGACTTAAATACTGCTTTTCGATCCTACACCTAGCCGATGTGGGACTATTTGTCCGTGATATAGGGGAGCAGTGGGTGTTGATAGTTAAAACATAGAACAAAAAACAAAGTAAAATATAACTCGCTCGTTAAACAAAGTGAAATTTGTAAAAATGAACAAAGAATGGGGGAGAATAGGAGCATGAACTTAAAACATCTTATATTTTTTAGTTTGATTAATTTCAAATTGATTATGCATCTTATTATGTAGAGCAAATATAGAAAATTCAGGATCAAATAAAATACATATTATATAGAAGATATGGAGAAAAGTCAAATTTAATATGTTTTGGGAGAAATTTAGGATGAATTAAATTTTTGGATAAGTTAGTATTGAAGGCTTTTGATCAAGTGATCTAACTCTTTGACAGTAACTCATTTCTCCTTTGATCTGTAATCAATGATCATAAACATTAGACATAAGCAATTTCTAAGAAAGAACTTATTAACTAGTATGGTTATTGGGATTAGTTCTCCAATGCCTATTGTTATATTGCAGCCACTATTAATAAACAGAAGCCCAATTTGATGAGATCTAAAGACACTAGTGTCTAACAAGATGCTATGATAGGGGAGATCACTCTTGTTAGGACGAGAAAAAAGGGTGCTGGTTTCCTTCTAGATGTTGTTCTCATTCTTCATGCAAGTGGATTTATTAAGTAAAGATAGAGTGGTGGATTCATTAAATGTTATAAAGCTCATTTTATAACTATGTTTTTTCACACACAAAAATATTTGATTATGAGGAAATTTAGTCTAAAAATATAGGGGAGCAGTGGGTGTTGATAGTTAAAACATAGAACAAAAAACAAAGTAAAACAAAGGTATAACTCGCTCGTTAAACAAAGTGAAATTTGTAAAAATGAACAAAGAACTCATTAAACAAAGTGAAATTTGTAAAAATGAACAAAGAATGGGGGAGAATAGGAGCATGAACTTAAAACATCTTATATTTTTTTGTTTGATTAATTTCAAATTGATTATGCATCTTATTATGTAGAGCAAATATAGAAAATTCAGGATCAAATAAAATACATATTATATAGAAGATATGGAGAAAAGTCAAATTTAATATGTTTTGGGAGAAATTTAGGATGAATTAAATTTTTGGATAAGTTAGTATTGAAGGCTTTTGATCAAGTGATCTAACTCTTTGACAGTAACTCATTTCTCCTTTGATCTGTAATCAATGATCATAAACATTAGACATAAGCAATTTCTAAGAAAGAACTTATTAACTAGTATGGTTATTGGGATTAGTTCTCCAATGCCTATTGTTATATTGCAGCCACTATTAATAAACAGAAGCCCAATTTGATGAGATCTAAAGACACTAGTGTCTAACAAGATGCTATGATAGGGGAGATCACTCTTGTTAGGACGAGAAAAAAGGGTGCTGGTTTCCTTCTAGATGTTGTTCTCATTCTTCATGCAAGTGGATTTATTAAGTAAAGATAGAGCGGTGGATTCATTAAATGTTATAAAGCTCATTTTATAACTATGTTTTTTCACACACAAAATATTTGATTATGAGGAAATTTAGTTTTGGTGTGCAACTAGCTACGATCAAGTTATTTACTAAAGTGATATGCTCTTAAGCACGGGCACCCCAAAATAGGTGTTTTACCCATGTTAGACACAAACATGGCTTCACCACGGGTCAATACGTGATTAACACGATATTTAATAATGCCTGAGCTCTCTGTTGCTCGAGCGTAAATTAGCCCTACGCCGAAGCAAAAGCCAAAGTGGCAACTCAAATTTGAAGTTGCGGCACTCTCAAACAATTCTCAATATACCATAGTTCTCACAATCACCTATTCATCGTCATCTCGTTCCAATTGCAAGCAGTTATCGAGACGGGATAGCTACTTTAATTGTGAGAGCAACTAATCGAAGTGAGCCATTGTCGAGCGGCCCTAATCGAAACGAGTTAGTCATCGAGTAGCACTGATCGAAAAGGTTATTCATTGATTTGATTCATATCATCGTTCTATTCGTTCCTAGTGTTCGTCGTCTTCATTCAAGTAAATCAGCTTTCCCCTTTTTAGGGTTTAGCAACTGAGTGGTTTGAGCCATTATTCGGGTAAATATACTGATTTTATTTATTTATTTTGATAATAAAACAAAATGTAGTTTGTTTCTGTTATTTTTTCTTTTAATTTTTTTATATGGATTTTTAACTTGGAGGTATTCATTTGTGCATGTTTTGCTTTCATATGCATTTTCATTAACTTTCATGCTCATTTTTTCTGAAAATTTTCTTGTAAGTTAAGCTGTTGATTCTCTTATAAGTTAACACTTGAAATATTTTTGTTAAAAGAGCATATTTAGGTACGCTTTGCAGACTAATAATCTAGCTTTCTTGGTTTTAGAATGTCATTTGAAACTTCCTTCAACTAAGTAGTTACACCTCTACATTTTCTTCTTGCCTATAATTTATGCTTAGGCAATATCAAAGAACTCCAATATTTTGAACAAGTCTACCTTTTCTATAATTGCACAAATGTATAACACAGATGATGCCTTAAATATTTCCTTTTTATGTATACGTAGTATCCAACCTTGATATATATATAGTAATTTGTGATTTGTTTATTGATGTATACATATAACATATATCATTGCCAAGTGTCCAAACTTCAAAGTGCTCAATCTTTCTGCTTTTAAAGCTTAGCTTTGTAGATTCTTTAAAGTTTGGTTATCTACATCAAATAGATTTTTAATGTAATCTTCTCTTTAAATATTGCTCATCTATTGGATATATTCTCTTATGTAGTATTCTCTCTCTCTCTCTCTCTCTCTCTCTCTCTCTATATATATGAATTTTATATGTTTATATTTTATGTGATCGATTAATAGGATAATGGTTTCTACAAGTTTCTCTAATTTGATTGGTAACAATTCCATAGAGGATGATAAAGTCTTTATAGACATATGTCACCAAATTAGAGAAAGTGGGATAGAATTTGTGTCAGTTTTGTCAAGGAAAGTTCGAGAAAACATGCTCTGGGGTTAGAGCCTATGCTTTGACAACCTGGAGTAGGTATTCAATCATGTCATAAAATAACTTCAACACAAATTTAGGAAGTGCAGAAGCTGGACTGTACATGATTTCCTTGCATATGCATTTTCATTAACTTTCATGTTCATTTTTTTTTAATTTGGCTTCTAAGTTAGCTGTAGATTCTCTAACACTTGAAATATTTGTGTTAAAAGAACATATTTAGGTTTACTTTGCAGACTAATAATCTAGTTTTCTTGGTTTTATAATGTCATTTGAAACTTTCCTCGACTGAGTAGTCGCACTCTACATTTTCTTCCTGCCTATAATGAGGACTTGACAATATCAAAGGACTCCAATTTTGTAAACAATTCTACCTTTTCTATGTTTGCACAAATGTATATTACAGAGGATACCATAAATATTTCTTTTTAATGCATATTTTTGAATCCAATGTTGATATATATGCAGTAATTTTTAATTTCTTATTGTTGTATACCTATATCATTGGTAAGTGTTCAATGTTTTTTCTTTTAAAGCTTATCTTTGTAGATTCCTTAAAATTTGGCTAATTACATCCAATAAATTTTTCATGTTGTCTTCTCTTCAAATATTTCTCATCTATATGATATATAATCTCTTATGTAGTATTCTGCCTATATGTTTATATGAAGTTTATATGTTTATAGTTAGGTAATTAATTAATTGGATAATGATTTCTACAATTATCTTTAATTTTATTGGTAAATAATGTTATAGATGATGGGCTAAAGTCTTTATGGACATATGTCAACAAATTAGAAAAAGTGGGATAGAATTTTAGTGCCAGTTTTGTCAAGGAAAATTCAAGAAAATATGTTCTAAGGTTAGAGCCAATACCTTCACACAACCCAGAGTCGGTAATCGAGAATGTCTTGAAATAATTTTGACACATTCAGGAAGTGAAGAAGCTGGACTTTGATATAGATCAGAGAAAGAAGAATGTTGCATTTAAGAAGTGCAAAAGTAATTTTCTTTTTCACTTAAGTGAACATTTATTTAGAACAGATGATTATGATTATGATCCTTAGAAAGGAAAAATGTTGGACAATAGTTCTATTGAAAAAAATATTTAATTTGCAAGCTGGAGATTATTCACTTGAAGAATATAACAACTGTACATTCCATTTGGCAAGAATTTCATATTATTATAATACATTCTCATATGTAACTAACAACACAATTACTGGATATATTTCTCCTAATTATAATTTGTGATGAATAATATTGCTTCAAAAAGAGAGGATAATGTTGAAAGAATGCTTGAGCCTACAAAAGAGAGGTTGGAATAAAAAAATGAGTTATAATTTGTGATGGCTGAAAAAATTCTCAATGAAAACTTCTTATTATTTTATAGGTATCACAAAAATTGGATTAATATTTAAAGATAAATTTTATATTGCCAATAAAATTAAAGAACTAATTATGACATGTTCATATAAAGTAGTTAAAGTAATCATTGATAATACATCTTGTGTAAAGCTGCAGGAGCATTGATTGATACTCAATATTCTCATATTTTTTGTTCATATGTTGAATTTAATATCGAAGAATATATGTACTCCAAAGAATATGTGCTCCAAATAGTTAAAAGAAAATGAGATCACTTATGAGCAATCTAGTTTGATATTAACATTATAGATGTCAACACTCCAAAGAATATGTGCTCCAAAGAATATATGTGCTCCAAATAGATAAAAGAAAATGAGATCACTTATAAGCAATCTAGTTTGATATTAACATTATAGATGTCAATTTTTTAAAAATTTTCATTATGAATTTTCAATTAGATTGTCATTGTTCAAAGAGTTTGTAAAGTTAAAAGTATTGATTATTAGGGATACTTGTTCTGCATCAAGTATATTCATGCTTTGGAGATTCAAAACAATAAAATAAAAGCTACAAATAATTGTGATCAATGATAAGTGGAGCTTGTATTGTGAAGATGTATGAACAAGACAATTTGTGAAAAAAAAAATTGGATGATTTGCGATGGGACAAAATGAATTATATTATTGCTTTTAGAGAACTTTTATATGATACTAATGGCGACCGATACAGATAAATTTTCTCGCTACCTTATAAATGATATGTGGGATTTTATAATAGAAATTGTGAAAAATATTATATTTTGATGCAAGAGAAAGAAAAATAATAAATATTCCTCTTTTTATAAAGTTGTATATGATATTCTACTAGAAAAATGAAATAAAAGAAGCACGTTTCTTCATTGTTTAGTTCACTCTCTCAATACAAGGTATGATTTGATTTATGTTTTTTTTTTTCATTTTAAATTACTGGTTTGGTCACTTATAAGTACACTTTTTTCATTAGATATTGCATTCATACTTGGCTAAGTGAAGTTCTAAACCGTGTTGTTTCATATAAATATATGGAAATATCAATCAAGAGAATCAAATACTTAAATAGTATTTTTTTCAAATGTTAAAGATATATCAATTATTAATTTGGAGTTTGCTACTTTCTTTGGATGTAGTGCTTTCATTTATCATGACTTTATAACTTATGGAGCTATTATGGATGGAAAGACATGGTGGATGATTATGGAGCAAATTTCTTACGATTAGAAGTTTTATCTTTCAAATTATTGATTCGATCATGTTCATCTTCTTATTGTGAAAGAAATTGAAGTATATAATATTTTATTAATTTATTTAGGATGAACAGAAATCACTCTTCAACGAGGTGAAAATTCGATATTTGTTCATATTAATCTTCATCTTTTATTTAGGAGCCCAAAATATTCTCAGGTGGACAATTTTTTAATGTTGGTAGAGATGCATTAGCTATAATGATATTGGAATACTGAAGTTGCTAATCTTTTTCTTGATGATTCATGCTTAGAAATGATATTTTTCGTTGGTAAATATGAAAACAACATTGATGAAGGAAATGAAGCTATAACATGAATGATGATACAAATATTGAATGCATTAACTCTATTTAGTGATGATTTTATAGTTATATTTTGTTTCATTTTATTTTGGATATAATTGGTATTAAGTGATCTAATGATTTTTTTGAGATTTTGATTATAATCTTGATATTGCGAAAAATCAAGTTTTATCGTTATAAAATTTCTTTAATAATTGTATATTTAATTTGCGATGCCTTTAATAAAAAAATATTGAAAATATGTATTTATATTAATATAATTTATTAAATATAAAAAATGTGTTCATGTTGTGTCTCTTTTTTTGCAATTATGTCGTGTTGTCATATAATATTGTTTCGTGCCAGTGTCATTGTTCGTACTTCATAGGTGTCCTAACTCAAGCAGTATGCAACCCATTTTGTGCGATAGATGTCAAATGTTTGAGTTTAGTTTATATGTTTCTGTAAGTTTAGTTTATCTTTAACTAGCCTCATTTGTACTCTTTGTTATTGGATTTGTACCTTACATTCAATTAATAAAATATTTGAAATAATTTTTACCTTCTCAACGAGATTGCCGTTAAGAAAATCATTCTTAATGTTTTGTTGAAGTAACGCTTATATGTCTCTCCCGCCAAGATTTGACTTGGCTTCTTTCTGTGGACAAGTGTACCGAATGCGTAAGTCCCTATACGGACTAAAATAAACCCCTCAGGCTTGGTTCAAAAAGTTTACGCAAATTTTAATGGGTCATAGTTTCTCTCAGGCCTAGTATGATCATACGTTGTTTTTTGCCATTCGTCCGATGACCAAATTGCCATCCTCATCGTCAATGTAGACGACATCGTGCTCAAAATAACGATTTGTCGGCCTTGGAGTCCCTCAAGACCTTTTAAGTAGCTTGGTCCTCTTGGGGCATTTGTGTGTTAGAGCACAAATATGTGATGGATTTATTGACCAAGAATGATCTTATTCTTTCCAAACTAATAGTTGTCCCGATGGACCCCATTTAGAAATTGTTGGAAGTTCCCAATGTTGTTTCAGTGAACAAAGCACACTACCAACGCCTCGTGGTAAGTTCATTTTCTTTGCCCATACGTGACCGAATATTTGTCACGCCTTTAGTGTCATGACCTCTAAGAGCACCATTTCGCTGTTGTCCATCAGATCCTCCACCATTTAAAAGGCAGTCATAAGTCAGTTTATGCATGACCTCTAAGAGCACCATTCCACTGTTGTCCATCAGATCCTCCACCATTTAAAAGGCACACCAAACTTGGGTTTGTTGTTCCCTCCTCACACCTCTCGCTCTATTGCAGTTTATACAGATGTTGATTGGGTCGGGTCAATTTATGATCGGCGATTTACCTCAGGTTATCGCTTCTTCGTGTGGTGGAACATTTTCACTTTGAAAAGTAAAAATAGTTTGTTGTTGCCCGCAGTAGTGCTAAAGCCAAGTTTTGTTGTATGTCTTTGGGTGTGTGTGAAACCCTCTTGTTGCGCATCATGCTCCGCATGTTACATATACCAGTCATCGTTCATCTACAGCTTTTTTGTAACAATAAAGCCACTATCAGCATTGCTCATGATTTGTTTCGAGATGATCATACCAAACATGCAGATATTGATCATCACTTTATCAATTAGAAACTCAATTCTGGAGCGATTTGTATTCCGTTTGTCTCATCCGCTTGTCAACTGACCAACATTCTGACAAAAAAAATCTTCTTCGGCCGATGTTTTTGATGATTTTAAGTCTAAGTTGAACATGATTGATTTATATGCTTCAACTTGAGGGGAGTACTAGAAGTTATATTAGTATTTTATATATTTCCTATTATTGCTTTTTTATTTTTTGTTATCTCCTTTTTATGTATTTTCTTTTATTTCCAGCTAATTTTAAGAGTTTTTTGTTTTAGTTTATTTTATTTGATTTGTCTATTCTTCGAGATATGAATGTTATTTCTTTTCTAAGTATTTAAACCAACATTTTTTATCAATAAAGGTATTTGGCTCATTTTTCCAAACCTCTTATATTTCTCCCTGTTGGCTTAAATATAATTTACTAGGATTCTATACTTGGTAAATAAATAATACTCATATCTCTAAGATTACGCAAATCAAATTAAATAAACTAAAAATAGAAACTTTTATAATTTACAGAAAATAAAAGAAAATAAATAATAAGAGACAAGAGAAAATAAAAAGAAACAATAGAAAATAATATGAGATAACAGAAAATAAATTGTGATAATAGAAAATAAATAAAGTTCTAATATAACTTCTAACACTTCTTTTTAAGTTGAAGCATAAATGTCAATCGTGTTCAACTTGGACTTGAAATCATCAAACGGTCTAGAAAGATTTTTTGTGAGAATATCAACCAATTGACTAGTGAATGAGACAAGCAAAACACAAAATCTGCCCAGAATCGAGTTTTTCCTTGAAAAATTGATGATCAATCTCGACATGTATGACACGATTATGTTGAACTGAATTATGAGCAATTTTAATGACGTCTTTATTGTCATAAAAAAAATGGCAGAGGAATGATGATCGATATACGTAACTTATGGAACATGATGCGCAACCAGAAGACTTCACACGCCCAAAGATATATACATCAAAACTCAGTTTCAACACTACTACGAGAAATAACATACTATTTTTTAGTTTTCTTGGTGATAAGGTTCCTCCACATGAAGGAACAATAACCTATGATAGATTGTTGATTATAAATGGACCTAACCCAATCAACATTTTTATAAATCACGACAGTGAGATGTGTGACGAGTGAACAACAAACTCGATCCTGGTGTGTCTTTTAGCTAGTGAAAAATTCGATGGGCAATGATGAGATGGTGCTCGTATGGATCATGCATAAATTGACTTAGGGCACTAACAACGTCAAATGTCTGATGTGTATGGGCAAGGTAAATGAGCTTACTAACAAGTCGTTAGTATCGTGTTTTGCTCATAGGAACAAAATTGGAAACTTCAACAAAATTATTCATCGTTACAACTACTTGCTTGCTAAGAAGTAGATTAGCCTTGTTTTTACACTAGCAAATACAAACGCCTTAAGAGGACCGAGCTACTTTCGTGCCTAAGAAATATCAGAGAGAACCCAAGTCTTTCATCTCAAAAGATGTGGTGGGGATTGCCTTTAGAGACTAAGGTCGATTGATCGTTACTTGTGAGCACGATATCGTCGACATAGACGACGAGGATGGCAATAGATCACCAGATGAATGATGAAAAAAGACACTATCATCAGATTGGGTCTGAGAGAAACCATGACCCACTATAACTTGTGTAATTTGCCGAACCCTTTGGGGATTGTTTCAGTTTATAGAGCTTGTTCACGGGGAGAAGTCGAGTTAAATCCCGATGGGAGAGACATGTGAACCTCCTCAGCAAGAATTCTTAACGTCCAACTGAAGTAAGAGCCAGTCTAGATTCATGGTTAGAGAGAGTAGGACCCAGACGATATTGAGTTTAACAATCAAAGCAAATGTATATTCATAGCCAACCCCATAAGCTTGTAAATATCCTTTGACGACCAATCGAACCTTGTTGCATTCAGAGGTGTTGACCTCATTTTTTATGAGGTCTAACACTTTCTCTTAGAGCCTGGGATCTATCCTTAGGATTTTCCTATTGAATATCCTAGAAGACTAGTGATGGAGCCCGCTCCATTTAAAAGCTCAAACCACCTCTTAGCTTTTTTGGGATGCCTCAAATGGGTGGTGTCAAGGCATCCTCATTTTATTCAGTGGCTAGGGCTACAGGCCATCACCATTTGGTTGAGTGGCTAGGAGCACAAGCCATTACTATTGGGTTGAGTGGCCAATACCAACATGTGGAAGCCTGGGAGAGTTCCCATAGGATCTCAAGGTCTTAGGAGAACCCTTTATGGTTTAGCCGTACACATCCACAGACACAATACGTTCACACACATACGCAACACCCTTTATGGTTTAGCCGGACGGCCCCAGATGACGAAAGGGATCGCGCAAGCGCGTCCGGGACGCCAATTTTAGCTAAGGAGGACATACACATTAATATAATTTCCGACACGTACGAATCACACAAAAACTAATGCATTTAATTGAATTAAATAA
Organism: Phalaenopsis equestris; assembly: GCF_001263595.1. Classification (NCBI taxonomy): domain Eukaryota; kingdom Viridiplantae; phylum Streptophyta; class Magnoliopsida; order Asparagales; family Orchidaceae; genus Phalaenopsis; species Phalaenopsis equestris. The sequence goes on along the minus strand of NW_018164500.1, from coordinate 544,115 downwards.
TATAATATAAAAGAAAATCAAATCATATGTAAAACCCTAAACCAGGAGGCGTCGCAACGAGGAACCAAGCAGACGGTGGGCGACGATCAAGACTCAACAACGGGGTGGATCTACGTCAACTATTTTTCTTTAGTTTAAACAAAAATAAATCCATAGGACTTTGAGGTGGCCCGCCTAGTGCGACATATATCCTCACCTTGCCTTTTAGGCTTCTGCTTGTAGCATTCCAAGGTTATCTGCTTGACGCGGAGTAAAGTCTCCTAGTTTTCTCTCTAGGTTATTTGCGTGACGGATATCATGCAAATGTAAGCCCTAATTTTAATAATTGGCATGAGTAAACTTCAACTAAATATCATTTCTAAAACATAAAACCAAGCAGTATGTAGACTGAGAATTCACCGAGGTTTTCCTCTGATCCGTGACATTCCCAATCTTTCACTCCTTTGGACTTATAAATAACTGCTCATATTTGGTCATTTCTCACTTGATTTTTCATGTCTACCTTGAAAACGTAAATTTTGAAATCTTGAAGACGAAACCACTGATCCTAATTATAGAGGTTTGTCTCTATAGGGAATTAATAATCCAGATAATATAAACCATAACTAATCTTTATATAAAAAGTTCGCAGGCCAAATAGATATCATAAACTTTTAGTTTAAGTGGTTGAGCGTACTAACAAATGATATGTTTATCCCTTGGAGTAGTGTATTATTTGTGGTATCATGATCAACCATTTAAACTGTTAAATGTATGAGATCCATTCAACCTCATTTTTTTCAAATTAAAATACCATTTTTTTCAAAATAACAAATTACATATATATTAAATTAAATTATTTTCAAAAGCAACTGACAAATTTTGGCTTCTCTACTGGAGATTATTTCCTCTCTACCTCTTTGATCAAGTAGTTTTTTTCTCATAAATTGGTAGTGTGACCATGTCCCTCATGGGCTAAACTATTGCTCTTCCATTAACATACCTTGTTTCTTTCTTGGGCAGGATTAAGCAACTACTCCCTTGATTCTAAAACCTCTTGTCTAATCATTTTTAAATAGGGAGGTTCCAAAATCTTCAAAATTTAAAGTAGGGTGGACCCCTAATATATGTGGTAGGTTAGGAGCGGTCTATCGAAGCGAGTTCAATGCGATATTGAACCCCTCCAATTTCAAACCGGGTCCTACGCTTTATTCCTCTTTGAGTGTGGCTGTGAACAAAACTGAAATTTCACTTTCACAATCTTCAATTTAAACTCCAAACAAAACAAAATTTCGTCAAAATTTCAAGGCAAAACAAAATTTTTGAAACATTGCAATTATATAATAATAAAACAAAGCACAAAATTTAAGACAAAGAAACTCAGATGAGTAAATTTCAAGGATGCCCAGTTCATGAGGCTAGTGCATTAACTTGAATACTTCGCTGAAATTATAAGGCACGGGACGTCACAGACTTTCAGAAATTCTTCAAATTGTAGAGAAAATGTCATAACCAAAGTGGATCTTTTCTTTTGCCATCGAAATAGAGTCATAAATTTCTTAGTTTAAATGATTGAGTCTAATATCAAGTGGTGTGCTTATCTTTTGAGATAGTGTTTCACTTGGGATATTGTGTTCAATTATCTAAACTATCAAATATATGCGATCTATTTGGTCTCATTTATTTCAAAATTAAAATTACACACACACACACACAGATATATATATATATATATATATATATATATATATA
>NW_018164500.1:532166-541838 GCF_001263595.1 Phalaenopsis equestris | reverse complement strand
TGGTTTTATTGGCGGTAGGATCCAAACACTTATAAATTTTTTCAGGGGTTGAATAGCTAAGAAAAGTACATTTAATTGAGTGGGGACCAAATTTACTACATGTTAGGGCTGTGTTTGGAACAAAAGCCATGCACTAAAAATTTTTTTGTTCTAATGAAGAGAAGAATCGGCTAGCAGGAAAGCATGGCATCAATACAGATAATGGGGTCCAAAAGTTGTGGATTTTTGTGGAAATTTATTGATGTGGTAGGTAGCGGTAAGAACAACTTAATTCAAAAAAATGCTGATGAACATTAGTTTGAAACATAATGGAACGAGCAACTTCGAGGTGTTTTTCTTTCCGCTTGGCTACCCCATTTTGTTGAGCAATATCCGTACATGAACTATGATAGAGGATGACTTACTATCCAAGTATTCTCCCAATATAGAGTTAAAGTACTCACACCCATTGTCGGTCCGCAAAACTTGAAGTTGCTTTTGAATTAGGTTAGATTTTAGGAGTGGAAATTTTTAAATGCAATAGTAGCATTAGATCTATCTTTTAATGCATAAACTCAAGTCATCCTAGTGTGGTCATCAATTAGAATAAGGAACCACTATTTATTGGTATAGTTTGAAGTTTGAGAGGATCATCAATTAATATGAATAAGTGAAAAAGGGGAGGAAGGAGTGTATGAGGTGGATATGATACACATTGATGTTTAACTAATTGACAAATTTCACATTTAGAAAAATGATTTTTATCAATAAACATCAAAGTGTACAATTGTTTTAAATGATGAAAGCTGGGATGACTCAACTATGTAAAAACATAGTTGAACATGTAGAAAGAGGAAACTACTTCTACGAGATTGAGTGCTAACTTCATCAATGTCATTTTTTTGGAAAAAAATAGAGTTTGGCTACCAGTTTAGCAGTTCTAATCATTTTTCCCAAACAACAATCTTGAAAAATACAAAAATAGAATAAAAGTGAGCTACACAATTAAGATCACATGTTAACTTACTGACTGACAAGAGGTTACACTTAAGTAAAGGAACATGTAACACGGATTCCAAAGTCAGTCTGACTGCTAGTAAAATCAACCCTTTACCCAAAATGGAATTAATGTAGTCATTAGCAATGTAATCTTATCTCACTTGGAGCAAGGTGAATGCCTCGAGAAGAAATGAAAATCCGTGTTACATGTCATCACGAGTCATTCCAGACACTCGGTCATGTGGTATGTGGCACTTGAATCGATAATCCATAGATCCGAAAAACAAAATGGGCGAGAGCCATAGAAAAGCTTCTTGGGAAACATAAGAGGTTGACAGGTGAGAGTAGAACTGACTAGAACCAAGCAACATAATCAAATGTTTCACCTGAACAGACGATGAGTCAATAATTGTCCTAGTAGGGGCCCGATGAACTGTTGTGGATTCTGAGGTTGTAGCAAGATCTTTAGTAATAAAAGATTTTGTTGAAGACTTATTTGTCAGTTTTCTGTGGAGCTTCTAAAATTTGTCATGAGTATGGTAGGACTTGTGACAAAAATTATATGTGAAGTGATTGTCTAGAGACGACATTGCAGGGTATGGAGTAATGTTGGAGACCAAGGCTGGCAACTCGGCTGCAGTAGTTGAGTTGTCGAGCATGATAAGTCTCCAACTTTCTTCACGGTGGATTTTGATGAATGCTTCCCGGGTTGAAGGAAGAGGGTCGTGACCAAGTATATGGTCGCAAATTTCATCAAGATCCTTGTTCAGGCCAGCCAGAAATTGAAACACACGATTCTTTTCCAAAATCTTATTGAATAGGAAAAGGTCTAATGGAGAGTCTCAAGTATAGTCATAGTAAATGTTGCATTCTATTCATAAAGCAACCAAGTCATTGTAGTTTTGGGTCACCTTCTTCGATCCATGTTTAGCCTTGCAGAACTTATTAGAAACTTCATAAAGTTGTTCAGAATTACCTAAAAGAGGTCACTTCCAGACGAAAAAAACAGGTAAGAACGACCAATTGAGTTTCCATGGAGTTAATTAGCCATGACATAACAATGAAGTTCTCCACTTCCCACACAATATATATTGGGTTAGTTTTAAGAGGTTCTCTAATCGTACTCGTGAGGGCTGAATTTATCCCGACCTTTGATAAACAGTGAAATAGTTTGAGGCTACTGGAGGAAATTGGAACCGTTGAGTTTATAAATGTTAATCAGAAAATTCATGTGGTATTTAGGTTTTTCGGTTTGCAAAAGGTTTGAGGTTCGACTCTTCGGTGGAATCAAGAACATCGTCGGATGAAAGCTCAGAGGTTGAGGAATCAACCATGGCTCCAACAGAGCCAAAGGAGAGGATCGGTCACGGTGGCACAGAAGTAGGGAAGATTTTTCGATTGTAGGAGAGCCAAAGGAGAGGATCGGTCACGGTGGCACAGAAGTAGGGAAGATTTTTCGATTGTAGGAAGGAGTTTCGGCTAGAGGAGGGATTGCTGCATGGAGTACCAGCCTTGGAAAAAAAAAATTGAAGGAGGATTTCTGCTACAGGAAGATGTCTGGAAGGAGGCCTGCAGGGAGTAGTACCGTCTCGGGAAGGTGGCTTGTAGGGAGGAAAGGGGATTCGACCATGCAGGTGGAGGTTCAACGGCTAGGGTAAGATCTCTTGCTTAGATACCATTTAAGTTTGGAGAATTAAGCATAATACCTTTAGTGATACAAAATGTTGGCTTAAATACATCTTAATATAACATAAACTTAGGAAAGAAATAACATCCATTTCTCCAAGATTGCACAAATCTAATCAAATAAACTAAAAATAAAAACTCTTATAATTAGCCGGAAATAAAAGAAAATTTTCATAAATAGGAGATAACTTTAAATAAATAGGAAATAACAGAGAATTAATAAAAGCCGAATATAACTTGTAACATTTTTAATTCTTAAAAAAGATCGTGAATGTTTGATTCTATTGTAATAGTGATAAAGATATCTTATGGAGCAATTGATATAGTTTTTTTTTTAATTTACTTTTATGTATATATTTTAAGCTCTAGAAAGCTTTACTTGGTTCTAAACAATCTTGTGTGATCTGCATGAATTTGGCATTGAGAAGGGAATGTTGAGATTATTGCCTTCTAAAATTTCTTATAAATAAGTATTTTTTTATATCTTTTAATTGATTTATATTATGTACGCTAATGGAGATTTGGATCAGATTAATTGAGAGGTTGCGTAAACCTGAATTAGGTATTGTAATTTGATGATTTTGAATCGTTTTGAAATTCTTGCAACTAGAATATCATCAAGATTGAAGTCTTCTAAAGCCTCGGATCGCCTAGATTTTAATCTCATCAGGCTGCTTAAGTGTTAGCTTTAACTCATGCCTCGACATTAAGTTGTTGAAATTGCTCAAGCAACTTGTGAAGTCACCCATTAGCCATGGCTTATTTACTCAAAAAATAATTTTTCAATTTGCCCATAACACCAGACAACTGATTAGGGTTCTTATTAAAATTAGATAAGGGTAGCTGCCCTCAATTAAAAAATTGTTTGAAATTCCTGACTAACAATCATCTACTTGTCTAACTTATCTGCGACACAACCAGTTATTCGATTCATGTATTCTTTCTGTAATTGCACCTTGTAATCAGTTTTGTAATGTAGACCTTCATCCTCAGTTGCAAATAGGCAACCACTAATTGATCAATGGTATGCAAATGTTGCATTGAAACATCACACGACAAATCTTTGATGAAGATGGGAATCTTATGAGAAATCTTCAACATCAAAACCTTATTTTTGAACACAATATCTAAGATAATTCTTAGAATTATCCATAGAACCTGTGTGAATTGTTTCTCTATAGATCAAAACCTTCATCCTCAGTAGATCTATAGTGAATTGTTTCTCTATAGATCAAAACCAAGTATTCGGTTTCATTGTAAATTATTCATCTAACACCTTCTGTGTGAATTGTTTCTCTTTAGATCAAAACCTTCATCCTCAGTAGATCATCTGAGGGGTTTATTCGGTTTCATTGTAAATTATTCATCTAACACCTCTCTCGGGCATGGTTTATTATTCTAGTAATGTGGCGATATGTTTCTTCTTTGGATCCAACATATTTGGTTTTATCTGATTAGATTGAATTAGGTTTTGTTTTATTATGACTTTCTTTCAGCAAATATAGAATGCCTCTATTTGAAGGGGTGTTGAACCACAACTTGTAACCGAGAAAATTAATATTCATGATTTCTCCTGCTCTAATTTCAGCATCTTCTTCATGTTGCTTTTAACTTCTCCCTTTGGATGCCTTGCGTGAGTTATGGTTTTATTTTACCCAGCTTATTTTAATTACAATTAACCGTTTGCGGACCCCACTTAGTGAGATAAAGGCTTGTTGCTGTTTTAATTGTATTGGTGCTTGAGATTTTCTAGAATTGTTCTATTTAAATCTCAAGTGCCGTATCTCTAGTTCTTTTTTGGTATTTAATACGAATTCCTGGGTTGCTCGTTCTGTGAGCTTTTCAACAAATGGTCCATAAATTAAATCTGGAAGTAGAATAAATAATTATCATAATTTATCTTGTCGCTTCTTTTAGGCTGTGTTTGCCTGCTAGAAATTTTAGTGAACGGGAATGAAATAAAGGGTTAAAAAAATTAAATTGATGGCTGCATATTATTCCATAAATATTTCGATTCATTTCACTTCAGTACAAACAGAACCTTCATTTTCTGTGAAAACATTTCTTATTTGTGTTCGTGTAGATGGGATCAATGGTTTGGTTTTTTTTTTTTTTTTAATTCTTCGGTTATATATTTAGGAGCTATACGTCATTAGTCCCAACTAATTTTGCTTATTTTTTCTATGAAACCAGACCATTTTTCTTGCGGTCCCATAAGAGATGGCAGGAATGACAACATTATCTGCAAGTCCAGCTTCCTACAGCACTAAAACTATCTTGGCAGCGAAACATAAATCCCTTGGCTCGAGTTTCAATTCTTCTAAGTTTCTCAACAGCTTCATTGGTTTAAAGGCGACATCTTCACTTGAAACTGAATCAGAGGTCTCCTTCATAGCAAAGGCAAGTAATCGTGCTTTACGAGCATCCTGCCTTCCGAAGCTCCAACCAAAGCAGAGGTCTGCAAATCAGTTCCTGCCTCAAGCTTCAACCTTCAAGGTGGCTGTTCTTGGAGCTGCCGGAGGAATTGGCCAGCCATTGGCCCTCTTAATCAAGATGTCTCCCTTAGTCTCAACCCTGCATCTGTATGATATAGCCAATGTAAAAGGAGTTGCAGCTGATCTTCGCCACTGCAACACCCCTTCACAAGTGCTTGATTTCACCGGTCCTTCAGAAATTTCAAATTGTTTGAAGGGTGTGGATGTGGTAGTGATCCCTGCTGGGCTTCCAAGGAAACCTGGAATGACTCGTGATGACCTGTTTAACATAAATGCGAACATTGTGAGGACTCTTGTGGAGGCTGTCACCGATCATTGCCCAGACGCCTTCATCCATATCATAAGCAACCCGGTCAACTCTACCGTCCCGATTGCCGCTGAAGTTCTCAAGCAAAAGGGTGTTTACAATCCAAAGAAGCTTTTTGGGGTTACTACACTAGATGTTGTCAGAGCAAACACATTTGTTGCACAAAAGAAGAATCTCAGACTCATTGATGTAGATGTACCAGTCATTGGTGGTCATGCTGGGATCACCATCTTGCCACTACTGTCGAAGACGAGGCCATCGGTGGTCTTTTCAGATGAAGAAGTGCAAGAGCTAACTGTGAGAATCCAGAATGCTGGAACTGAAGTAGTTGAGGCGAAAGCTGGAGCTGGTTCCGCAACTTTGTCAATGGCTTATGCAGCAGCCCGGTTTGTGGAGTCATCTCTACGGGCATTGGATGGAGATGATGACGTATATGAGTGCTCCTTCGTGCAGTCTGAACTCACTGAAATTCCTTTCTTTTCTTCTAGAGTTAAGCTTGGGAAGAATGGCGTTCAAGCTTTTGTACCATCGGACCTTGAAGGTCTTAGTGAATTTGAGGCGAAGGCTTTGGATGCCTTGAAGCCAGAATTGAAGGCTAGTATTGAGAAGGGTGTTTCTTTTGCGCAGAAACAGGCAGCAACAGCAGCAACTAACTAAGATTAAGCGCGCACTCTTTTTTCAATCACAGCTACATTCAAACATAGGCATTACAGGAGAAAATATTCGGATCTCCCATTTGTGGGAAACGGGCCACTAAGAATTATATTACTAATTTTATGTAATTTTTTTGTTCATGTTGAGTTCTCTTGGATGATCCATATTTCATTGAGCAGGACATTGTGTTCTTGGCCTCGGCTTGTTTCTGCTTCTGGAACTCCTTTTGCTTTATAAGAAATTTTATTTTGTCGCAGAGTCAGGGAGATGATCTCACTTGAATGAAGTGATTTAAGAATTCTAAGTTTGAGACTGGAACTTTGGTCGAACTGAGTTACAAAATGAGGCGGGGTTCTTCACTATTTTTAGTTAATGTGCCACACGTTCGGGCACTGACATTTTTTAACCGTGCTCCTTTTGCCTGGGTATTGGTATGATTTACAAAATGGAAATAAATACCTCTTTCTAGGCATGTTTCATGTTAAGAATAATTATTTATCCATAACCTTTTTAACACTATTTCATAGTTTTACTCAAAATTATGAAATACTCTATTCAACAGCTCATATTGTTTCTCGTGATTGTAGACCACTGCTTGGGAATTAATGGAGCTTGTAACATTGAAATTGAGTGATTTTTTTTAATTAAATTGAGTGATTTTGATATGGTTAGAAATCTTCCCCTGACATGACGTGAATGTAAAGCACCAAATGCATATTTTGCTTTTGTCTGAATGTATCTGCCCATCGTCATTTTCTAGCGTTTTTAAGATTAGGGAAACTTAAATCACTCATAAGATTTATGCCCTAATGATGATTCCGTTCTTCTGTCTCCCAATCATTTTAGTTTTTTAAATTTCTTACTCATAATTATGATCATTTCAATCTGGCGAGAATGAAGTTGAAATCCAAGAAGATAAATATATGAAACTTCTTTTTGTTATATATAGTATTTTTTTTTTATATTCTTTAGTTTCGGTCTGTGATTGACTTACTACATTGCAGATCATTTAGCAATCAGATCAGCTACATACAAATCACCTGATACATTGATATTTATAAATTAATCACCCAGATGATATTTATGAGTGTCACAATTAAAATATTGAGAATTTGATAATAATGAAAATTATAGGTTGAGATTTTACCATGAATTTTGATACTTGAGTAAGAATTTGAAAAATAGATGAAAGAGAGTAGTTGATTTGTAAATAGTAAGTTTAGGGTGGTGTTTTTATAGTTCTGAGACAAGTATCCATAAGAATGTCTTTGGAAATCTATTAAAAAAAGCCTTAGCTCTCTACTAAAATCGATATAAATCTCCAAACATTAATAGAGCAGTGAGGGACGGAAAAACCTCCGCAAGGGAAGACATCAGAAGTACCCCTTGTAAATTAATTATTTATTTCAGTACAATCAAATTACAACAACTTACACACTTAACAAGCAGAACAAAGTTTACAAATGAGGACAGACTAAACAGAACAGTCAAATAAAAACATGTAATAAATTTTTATGTTTTCGCCCGTCTTGAGTGGAAATAAACTTCATCATTTTTTAGAGAATCTTGCAAAAATATAAATAAAAAAAAACTAAATTCAAGATACTGAATGGACTTTTAAGAGCAAATATGTCTAGAAGGGAGGGAACTCAATTTGAGCCGTGCACTTCCCCCTTGGAAAGACTGGGCACTCAATCAAATTAGTAGCAGACGTATCCACACACATGTAAACTTGATACAGTTGCCTGTTCCTTCCTTCATCCGCATTGCACTCTATCCATGGAGTGAAACCTGTAGCTTGCTTTATTGCATCCTTGATGCTGCTCACACTGTAATATCCACCGTCAGGCTTTATCCCTGTAAACATTTTATAATTCATTGTTAAATAAAGTTTGATTAAAAAATAATCATGACATTGTGATCTTAGATAGTTGACCTGCATCATTAAGAATTTGGAGGAGGTCGATTTTCTTCTTGAGATCGAGTGCTGCTTGGAAGGAGGCGTGTTCGTTGAGGGCAGACTCGGAGCAGGTGCCATGCTTCTCCCATTCATGTTCCCAGAAATGGGTTCCATCGCTGCTGGGGCAAGCTAGGGTTGGCCATTCTTTTCTTAAGCTATCGATCAGGTCATTAACCTGAAAATTATATTTGAAAATAATTGCAGTAGGTATTCAGTTACAATAAATTTACAAGAGAAAAAAGAAAAAAAATCTTATGTGCAATGTGATAGACTTGGGAGCTATTCAGCCAATGTTAGATAAGTAGTTTTGATATGAAAATAGCAGTGTTTTAAAAATTACAATGATTTATGTAATGGTGCTAACTATTGATCAATGAGGTGTTACAGCTTCAAGATAATGATCATACAGTTTTGTCTTATTGTTATAAGATTTCGAAAGGTTACTGATCCTAGAGTAGTAGAGTTGCTCCAATATGAATATGCTAACTTATATTTCTAAATGAAAATTCAATGATTGCAATGAATGTTGTCTGGATATTTAAGAGTTCCATATTACTTAAAGCATAATCTTGCCTCTTCAATGACTAACATCCTCTGCAATATTCTTATACATACTTCCCATTTTTTTGGCTAATATAATATTCTGATATCATTTGTTATAAATGAAACACTTAATCATTGAGATATGGTTAGCTTTGGCATACCAGTTTCATAATTTTGTTTTGTTAGTATAATTTTCCAGGAGTTAACCCATCCCATGTATGCTCATAAGAGGCCCGACATAAAATCATGTTAGAGTTACTAATAAAATGTAAACCATTAAGCCAAATTCAATCTAAAGAAATATTTAACAGGTTGGCTTCATTCTTTTTCATTTGAATGGTTTTAAAATATCTATGAAAAGTAATAGATTTGGTTTGATGGTACTTTGTTTAGATATTGTCATGTTATGTAGACTAATTAATGATACTTGACAAGATGCTCAATTTGAATATAAATTTGTTGAAATCAGAACTTAGATGTTCATACATTTGAATTTACATTGAGATTCGTGTGCCATCAGAAAAAATTTGTTGAGGACACGTCAATTTTAATGAGTGGACATAATTTTCTTTATAATAATTAATTGGGCCAATTCATGGACCCTAAATTAAAATAACAAAAGTCAACCTGAATTAAACCGGTTGGTTCCAAAAGTACCATGCAAATGATAAATAATATATAAAATGTATCTAATGTGCAGATTAAACACGAGAGAAAGAGAGAGATGTCGGCCAGTGGACTTGCAATCTAAATAGGATAACCTACCCTCAGATGACCACAAAAGCTAAACCTCGACACACTACCATATTAACTACCATGATTTTAGATGAAAAATTTATTATTTATTTACAGTAATCAACACTAAGGAAAAGGGCAATTTTTTTATTTTTTAAGCGAGAAAAAAAAAAAACATTAAAAAATTCTTCATTTCTAAGGTCCATCAAACCACTTATATTTACATATTGTTGAATCCAAATTTATCATTTTGATTATGTTCAAGAAATAAAATATTTCAGAGCCAAGAGGAGAAATAGAGAAAGAGGGAAAGA
>NW_018164500.1:508890-527633 GCF_001263595.1 Phalaenopsis equestris | reverse complement strand
GGGAAAGAGATGAGAGAGTAACAAAAGATAGTGCATAGAGACATGGCCCTGAGGGCTAAAACGGGATATTTCTGAGCTCTTTGGCCCATTTTATTTCTGAGAATTAGAGGATTACAGAGAGAAAAAGAGAGAGTTATCCCAGCATGAGAGGGGTCAAGAACCGTTTTATATGAAAGAGTCTTCCAATTTTTAAATGATAGGAGAATAAAATAAAAAATTATATAATTATACTTACTTTAAAGAGAGTTGGACGGGGCATTATAGTTTTTTCTCGTGTCCGGGGAAGTTGCTAGGGGGTTCGTTGGTTGACGTCATTGGCCTTCGGTCGGTGGTCAACCAGCCGTTAGGAGGTGGCCGGCCATAAGGACTTTAAGCGGTCAGTTGGGAAATGAACTTCCTGGAAGTTCCTTTGGTGGCCAACCAATGGAATTTGAAGTAGTCAGCTTATGGAGCCAGTCAAAGTGGTGGCATGAGGAGTTTCAACTAGAATTGGAGAGGTCGGTTGGAGAAATTTTTATGGCCAGTTGGGAGTATGGAGTGGCTGACTAAGAAGATTCTTTAGTGACCGAGCAATAGGTTGCCATTGGAAGTGGTCAGCCAGTCTTTTGCGCCTTGTTTCTTCAGGCAGCTAGAAGGCTTAAGATGTTGAAACTTTTTTGTTTTACATGAGCATTTGAATCTACTACTTCTTGGAAGCAAAAGTGCAAAAAGAATGATAAAATTTAAATACAAGAATGTGATTACAGTGATTCACTAGTTATACACCCTTAGCTTCTTGCAGTCTTTTTGGGTTGATTTTTTATTCCCTGTGAAGTCCATGGTCGGCTTTTGAATATACTGACTCAGGACTTACTCTTCGCCTATCTAGTTTGCTAGTTCAGATCATTGCCTAGGTCGAGCTGCACCTTTTCACCGGATCTTGAGCGGATCTTATCGCTGCCTTAACGGGGGTAACCGCCGAGACTCGTTACTAGGGTGATTTGCATCATACACTTTGTGGAGCTTATCACTACTGGGTAAGGAACCATCTTCAGAGCTCTTTCTGTGTCGAGTTTAGAGCTAGACTAGCTTTTAGATGCTTTGAGCATTAAGGAACGATTTCGTTGTGCATCCCCTGTTTAGAATGTCTTTATAGGATTTTCTTCTCTTCGATGTGATCTTCTTCTTATGGTGGCATGACCCATGCTCATTATCTTTCAAAATGTTGAATGAAGTTTTGTACTATGAATTACCTAAGGAATAGAACGTTGGGAACCAGGAAGGAGAAACAGAGAGAGAGGGAAAGGAGGGGGGAGAGAGAGAGAGAGAGCACAAGGACTTGGCCCTTAGGTGTCAAAACAGGGTATTCCAATGCTTTTTGGCCTCTGTTAGTTTTTAGAATGAGAGTGTTACAAAGAGAAAAGGAAAGAGTTCTCCTAACATGAGAGGAGTTAAGAAAGAAAGGTCCAAAGGCCCCTTTTACATGAAAGGGTCCTCTTATTTATGGATGATGAGAGGACAAAAGATAAAGTTACATAATTACCCTTACTTTAAAGAGAGTTGTATGAAGTATTCTAGTCTTTTGTCGTGTCTGGGTATGTTCCTTGGGGGTTCATTGATGAATGGCCCTCGCCATCGGTCGATGACGATCGACTATTTGGAGTTGGCTGGTGGCTGGTTGTAAGAACTTTAAGTGGCCACTTGAGAAATTGACGGCCTAGAAATTCCTTTGTTGGCATATCAGTGGAATTTGAAGTGGTCAGCCGGATGTTGGGAGGTGGTTGGTTGATGGCGCTAGCCGAGGTGGTGGTGTGAGGGGTTTCGACTGGAATTGGAGAGGTCGTTTGAAGGGATTTGTGATGGCCAACTGGGAGTATTTTGGAGTGGCAGGTTGGGGTGGTTCTTTGGCGACCGACCAGCTCATGACCAACTGAAAGTGATTAGTTAGTCTTTTAATTTGCATCCTATTTCTTCATGTGGCTGGAAGCCTTAAGAAGCCAATATTTTTTGCCACACAGACATACTTATGAGGCATGACTTAGATAAGGCGGTTGGGGATAACAAACCAAGCAAAATCTTGTGAAGTTGTGCATATAACGAGTAGAGGTTAGCAAACTCGAATTCGGCTTCAGCAGTTTAAACAATTTTGATAATTCTTAGGCTCAAATCCAACAATTTTTATTACTAAATTTCAAATGCTTCACAACATCATATATGAATAATTAAGGAAAAAAAGGGTTACAAAGTGCAATATAAATTTTGTTTGGACAATTTATATTGCAATTATTCGAAATAAATTCAATAGATATAAACAATTATTGTCAAATTTGGACCAATTTTTCTTCCCTTAAAACACACTTAACGAAAAGGTTTTTACAATTTTTTGGCTGGAAATTTGGAAAAGCAATCAAACTAATAAGAACGTCGTTTGTATTGGTCGGAATTTATCCAAAAATAATCGATTCAAATAACTTCTAAATATTCTTTTTTTTTTAAAAGAAATAAATTATGATAATCTTATAGAATTGTAAATGTCTTAAGATAAATCAGAATATAATGCACATATAATTAAACGAGAAAATTTTAGATTTTTAATACATAAAAAAAATTCATGCAATCAAGCACCAATTCTGATATAATTTTGAATTCGGGACCTTGAAACTTAGCTAAACTTAAGGTCTTAACAAGACAACTCCAATGACAACAAGAGTAGCCCCAAATGAACTCAAATCAAACAATTGAAGCGTCGTAAAAAAATTTAAATACATAATTATTATATGATTTTCAAAATTTGAATAATCATAGAAAAATCAATTTTTTTGATAAGAGGAATTCAAAGAACTCAAAATCATTCAATTTTGATATCATTAAAATAGATAAATATTAATCATTCAAGTTTGAAGGTTGGATTATAGACCACCAGTAGTAACCATCTTGATTTGGTCATCATCACTCATTTGTCATTATTAATTACTCAAACGTCATCACTCAATTGTTATTGTTCCACCATCATCTTTATCCGTCATAAATTTTATAATCCCTTATTCCCAATTTACAAGGAAGAGCAAATATTTATATTCTCAATGAACACAATTGATCCTTCTTATCCAAGCAAGGTTCTACGACATTTTTCTTAAATTTTTTCTTTTTCACATTACTTTTTCATGTTTCATGCGCTCTTTACGTTTTTCTACTTGATTATGTGATCTTCGTAGAAAGCCAAAACATAAAGCTATCATTTAATGCCCCGCATGTTCTACCATGCGATTATTATATTTATCTACAAAGAAATAGAATTGCTATTCTCTCTGACTGAAATCTAAATCAACGTATTTCTACTCAATTTCTCTGTTTGTGTAGCCATGATGAGGTTTGGAGCCCATTCTACAGTAATCGTAAGCCACGTCTTACAAGTTTGTTTAGTGGAAGGAAAAATAAAAATAAGAACGAAGATTTGAAGCACAACTTTCTCGGAACAAGCTTGGCGCTGTTTCAACCAGGACATGATAATGGAGACAGTAAAATGAGAAGCGACGTGCTTAATTTCCTCTATCGCCGGTCAAAATATTTAATTATGAGTGGCAGATCCTGCAGCCCATCATATATGACAGGAGTCAATCACATTTTGTATAAAAGGGTCGAGTCGAGCTCCAACCAACCCCAGCCTAAATTTAAACTTGATTAGTTAATGGTGTTTGAACTAGAGCTCAAGTTCAAATTTTATTCTCCGAGTTTGGGACAAAAGAAAGAAAGTAAATAATATTAATTCAAATTAACATTAAAATAAAATGAAAAATATAATGAATAATTAGTAGGTAAATAACAAGAAATTATTTGATATAAAAAGTAAAATATTATTTTTAAAATATTGTAATAATTTCAAGATAAAATCATGGATTTTATTATATTTTGAGTATATTTTATATTAATTATTTTTTGAACGAGCTGAGTTATGAGCTAACAAGTCGAGTCAGGGTTAGCTTGAGCTTGGTGTCTACACAAGCCTCTAATCGAGCCGAGCTCCAACTGGCTCACAAGTTGGCTTGACTTACTTACACCCTTAATCACCATGTGGTTGTTGAATTAGCCAGGGAGTACTTTGGTAACTCCAATTAAATGAAAATTAAAACCTAATCAAAATCAAACTTATTTAAAATCCAGTAAAGTTAAATCAATTTAATATATATATATATCAGAGTGCAGCATCACCATCACTCGATCAGGAGCAATTTCATGACGGTTCTTTTTTGCACTAGAACATGGAGAAAGATAAAAGGAGGCCCAGAGATTTGTGATTTTAATAGTATGTTATGTGATTTTTCATTTGGGATTTCGTAATCTATCCTGCAAAAAGTGAAGCACAAGTGAGTGTCCTTGTATGTCCAAAGTATAAAGCTATTTGATTATGGGGTAATATGTATTATTCTCCTTTTTTTTGTCATAGTGAATTTCTTAAGAGTGGCCCGGCCACTTAATTTTTTTCCCGTTATCAATATTCAAAGTTTATTTCTGATCTCTAGAATTGATTCCTACAAATTACATCTCACAACATGTAATTATAGACAAAAATCATTTAAACACAACTTAAATTTAGCTCTAAGACAAGAAACAATAAAAGCTCAAAACTCAGTGCTCTACTCAGATTAGCTTGACTATCCTTCAGAAGCTTCACCTTATATCGTAACCGTTCACTTACTGTGATAGATAACAGCAGAACAATAAACAGCAAAAAATGAAAAACAAAATACTGACAGAAATCATACAAAAGTCTTAATCAGCTCCTCTACAACTGATCAAAAGAAACAAAATTGATCATAGTATTTACATAAAGCTTTCTACATTTTATTAAGATGTGTTGGCCCTCAAAAAAGTATACCAAAAAGTAAATATATACAAGTTTTGTTCAACATTACAAAACTACTGATGTGTTGTTAATCCTAAGTTTTTTCTTTTTATAATTAGCTTTAAAATAAACTTGTCTTAACTTTTTAATGTTCTCGTCCAGTTCTACTATCGGCATTTTCTCCAGTAGCTTTTTTTCTTCCTCAAGTGTCTCTATGGTTGCATTTGTATCAGGCTTCTCCAACTTCAGCCCCTCCATTGTTTCACTTTCCTGCATACATGAACAAATCAAATATCATATACATGCATGAACCAATCAAGGAGCATCTTGATTAACTACCTGATAGTATATTAAATTTAGTGAGAACATGCTTAAAATGTGCCCATTTAAAATTCAAAAAATATACGAGAATCATATACATGCATGAACCAATCAAGGAGCATCTTGATTAAGTGCCTGATAGTATATTAAAATTAGTGACATGCTTAAAATGCGCGCATTTTAAATTCAAAAAATATACGAGATGATTTAATATTTCTAAAAACTTACATTTTCCAAAAGCTTCAGTGTAAATTTTGAAATTATTATTTTTTTGTTCTATAATCAAAAATAAAAGTATGGGCCAATTGCATACAGACCCCACCCCAAACTTGGTATTTATGAAATTAACCACCCTCTTTCATTCATTTTTCGAATTCTCACTCAATTATAAAAAAATCATGATTAAATACCAACCCAAATTTTTTATTTTTATCAAATTCTCAATAGTTTGATGGTGGCACATGAAAGTATATTGATTCGTAGTTCAAAAAAATCACCTTAGTGATTAGTTTATAAATATCAATGTTCAAGGGTTCTATATGCAAATATCCCTAAATTTTAAACATGCAAATAAAAAGTAATAATATCTGAAATTAACCAACTTTTTATTCAAGGAATATTAGATTATGGAGGAAAGATAATTGGCAAGGAATAAAATATCCAACTAAAATATGATGGAAATTACTCTAAATGGAAGGACTAAAAAAATTTAAAAAGAAAATTAAATTAATATTTGGAGAATTTTTATTTGGCATATTATTTCAAAATAATTTCATGAGTATATATATTTTATTTCAATTTGAAATTAAAATTTTATTCTCATGAGAATTTTTATATTTCATATTTTGAAATCTAATTTTAATATAAAAATTTAATTGCACGTTAATCAGGCACCAGTGCATATCGCTAATTTACTAAAAGTTAATAATTTTGCTTAGAATGGAAAATTAGCTAATTAAACAGCTTAAGAAAATTACATAATAAAATATGAATACATTTAAGGGCCTGTTTGGGGAATTTGTTTTGGTGCGGTAGGGTTTGAAAATGCAGACCCACTTGTTTGGAAAGTGTGGGGGTGTGGCTTATCCTAATAAGCTATGTTAGCAGGTCGCAGGTTCAACCCCGCGCCCTGCAGTTTCTTCGTGATTGTAACCTTTTTGCTCTTCTCATGTTTCATCTGTGGCTCCCTTAGGTTCTTCTCTCGATCGTGTTTCCTTTGCCCTAGATACTTCTCTCGCGCCCTCTTTCGGTTATTATGCTCTGAATGCATTAATTGTGCTCATTTTCGACAGAATAGTTATCTCATTAGGATTTGTAATTGTTTTATCACTTGCGGTTTAGGGTTAGAATATTATGGATTTTGATGTGTGGCTTTCTTATTTACCTCCTCTTATTTACCTCCTCTGATTTTGTGATTTGGGATGGTATTTTTACCTCTAATTTTGTAGAAAGCCTGGACAAGATAAATATTGATTTGTTCAAAATTTAAAAATTGTTTTATCTTGTCACGTTAGATGGAATAGTTTATTCTTACCCTTGTGTTTTTATCAATGTGTTAGTTTAACCTCCTCCACTTATTTTGTAAGTGAAATTTTGAAAAATAGATGAAAGATGGTGCTTGATTTGTTGATAGCAATGTTTCCTTGCATGTATGTATGGTTGTTTGTTTAATTTTAGCACTAATTTGTTTAGTGGGATTTTGAAAAATGAATGAAAGTGGGTGCTTAATTTGTCGATAACAATGTTTTGGGTTCCCTATGTGTATCCGCCTCAATTCCAAAATATTGATAGCTTTGACGTTTGACTGAGAATTTAAAAAGATTGAAAGATGGTACTTAATTTATAGATAGCAATGTTTCTTAATTTATAGATTGCAATTTTGAGTGCCGCATTTGTAATTGACTCAATAATAATTATTATTTGATATGTAGTTCAATTGCACAAATAATATTATTTTTTTGTAGAGATCGTCATCACTATTCATCAATTGTCACTCATTTGATCAATATAAATTTCATTTTTTATGTTTAACTTTCATATTTTTATATAAAAAAAATTTCACCAAAATTATTATTTTAATTTTATTTAAAAATTTATGAATATAATAATTTTTTATTCAAATAAGACAATTTCGAACAAAACGCCAACAAGAAAAAGTATTTTAAGTCCAACATGAACATATAATTGTCAAGCTCTTTCAAACATGACTCATCTATAACCCTAGTCACCTAAACTTGCTCAAGCTGGCTCGTTTATAGCCCTAGCCCTTCACGCCTGATGATAAAAACTAGGCATATCTTATATATTTGAGAGATTTTTTATAACACCTAATTTCTAATTAAAAATTATACTTTTCAAAGATTAATTATTACCACACTTAGAAAGGAATTAAGAAAATGCTTCGGTTATCAAGGTAGTAGCAAAATTTTGTACATTAATGAGCAATCTATAAATATACCCACTAAATAATTGCCGCTACCTATAGATGTTGTACCCGGTCAAATATTTTAATTAAAATATTATCACAGTTAATCCGAGATTAATAAATTTATTTTAAAATTAATTTAATGGATTTTTAATTAATTGTTTTCTTATTATGTTCATTTTAAGCTAAATTTTATAATTTTAAAATATATCAAAATGGTTATAAAAAAAAAATTGTCCGAAAGTAATGCCATCATTATCACTCCTATCACTCCTTCACCCGTCGCTCCACTGCTCATTTCTCCTCGAAGATGATGGATGATTCAACTCACATCTCTGAAACTTGATAGAGATTTTGTTTAATTATAATGGATTAATTTTATATTATATTCATCTATGTATTTTAGGTGTCTAACATCTATTTTTTTCTATATTAAAAAATTTATAATTATAAAAAATTATTACATCAGTCCTATCGCTTCGGGATCCCTGCTTTTGTACTCATAACTAGTTCTTGAAATTGATGATTCTCAATTTTGATAGATTTTTTTAAATATTAAAATAAATGATAATTTAGTGAGAATTAAATTAAAATTAATAAATAGAATATATTTTGAATTTAGCATTCTTAATTTAAGAGTATATTTTATACAAATCTCTCCACAAATTTTGAATATAAAATTTTTATTTTAAGTAAATGCGGGATTTTTTATTAAACTAAATATGATAGAATTATTCCAAAATTTCTATTTTCGTTAAATGAATTTGTACAATTGATTAATTTTATATTATATTCATTTTAGGAGCATTTACATACACACCACTTAATTCCTACATATTTAGTTATCTAACATCTAAATTCTCTTTTCCACATTTTATGCTGCTCAAAATTTTACATCACATACAAATATCTTCATTTGAACTTCAAAATAAACGAAATACATCATTTCAAGCTTGAAATGATGTAACAATTAAAGTTTAGATGTTAGTGTAAAAACAAAAGAATTTGAGTGGCAGGCATGTAATTGAATTATCTTCTTAATGACTAAACTTATTTTTTAAATAAGAGGTTTTAATTACGTTTTATTGCCTTATTTAGATATATTTAATTTTTTACATATCTATTTTCATTGATTATTTATTTTACAAATTTTAATCCTGTATTGCAAGGACGGTTATGTATACATATATATACACCACGTACAAAGTCATTTTAAGTGGCTAATAAACAAGAATTAGAATGAAACAAAATAGGGAACGGGTGTAGAACCTTGATGTTTTGGATTAGAGTTTCCACGCTCCTTATTTTTCTATAAGGCCAACGTCGTATGTTCATCTCCCGACATCTTTTCTTTAGAAGCGTAACACCAACATTTAGCTTTTTTGCCGCCTTATTAATCGGCATTTGAAAATACTTTGCAACATCATCGAATGCAATGTCTTTCCTTTTTATCCTTTTGATCTCATCGTCTATATTTTTTTCTTCTGTATTATGCACTTCTGTTAATAGTACATCATCGTTCTCCCAAAATTCAAATATTTCTCCATCAAATTGATCAAAATCATCTAAGACATTAAAAAGAAAAAACAACTTCTGAGAAGGAATGCAACATTTATTTCAATCAAGGAATGCAACATTTATTTATAGTACATACCTATAAACAACTTCTCAGAAGGATGTATTTCATCAGATGTGATAGTTTTTATTTCTTCTTCATTTAAAAGATCTAAATTCCACTCCCAGAATGGAAATTCACTGCATTACCAAAGCAATGTTAAGCGAAAAATAACAATGGCCAAGTAATATAAAGAAAAAATTTATCATATATATATATATATGGCCATTACCTTAACTGCAGAAATTCTAATTCTGGTTTTTCCATTTGCTTGAAGGTGTAATCCTTGAGATTTTCGACATGTACCTATGTATAGCGTGTCGTTATATATGCATGGCAAAAATGAGGAGAAACACGTTGTCAGAAACTCGGAGGGGCCAAAAATATTTTGATTACCTACCGGACAGAATAAAATATGGATAAATACATCTTAATTACTTTTTAGTTACATTTCATGAATTTCTCTTCTCTCCTCAAACAACGATATCTTCAATTTGAATCATCTCAAAAATAACCAAATAAGATGCATGTTTAAGCATTAATATTATATATACAGTTAATTTCAAAGATATAAATATAAATAATACAATTATAATATTTTTTTTATTTTATCAAACTAATATATTTAAATTAAATCAAGTTAAACATTACTGATTGGCTTGTCTTTACCTAAAATCTTAGAAGAAAAGATTATAAAGAAAATACAATTAATAAATTAATAATAATATATTTACTTAAACAATTTTAACTACTCTTTATATAGCAATCATCTAGCTTAAGAAAAAAAGGAATGATCCATAAAATACATAAAACTCATTATATTGTGAAGTACAATATTGATATTTATCTTTTGTAAATAATTTCAGACCAGATGGATGCAGGAATAATCTCAGCGGAAAAACAATCCATGAGCAAGCTGGGAAGAAAGAATACGTACCTACGTCGCCGGAGGCGCCTGAAGCAGCGCGGCAGGCGGGAGGTGTTATGTCGGCAGGAGCAGGGAAGCTGTGCCGCCTCATTAGACTTATAAACTCTTTTGTAGTTTCATGAGAAATTAAAGTTTAATTGATATGTGCCACTGATGTTACAGAAGCGTACTGTTCGAAATGAAATTATTTTCATCATTAGGCTTTATTTAAATTAATATATAAAGGCGCGTCAAATCAAATAACATGGAAATCTACACACGTGGCTCACAATTCTTAAGTATTTTACTTTACATCTTTATAAACGCTTAACATACATCTTTATAAATATATCACATAAATCTTTAAGGAGTACTGGCACCAACGAAAAAAGAGAAATTTCTTTCTGTTAAAGGTAGAAGCTGTCCTTTTCTCCACTACCACGGGGTGGAAATGTCATGACACCTAACATAAAAATATTAATAATACTAAAAGCAAAATTAATTGATATAATAGTGGTAAATGGTAAAGGATAAGTTGCAGCCCGCAGCACTGGTTGCTCTCCATCTCCGAAGAACTCGCTCGAGTTCAAGAACTAGGGTTTGGCCATCAAGAGGAGGATGGTAGGCATAGATACCAACGACATTAAAAGTTGGGGAGATGTTGAGTTATTTTAGGAGAGATAGGAAAAGGCTCAAATTTTTTTTGGTTTCAATTTAAAACAAGTGCCGACTGGAAGGCGCTCATTGCGAAGATGAAGCATAACCAAATCTCCAACATTAAATTCTTTTTGCGTGCAATGTTTATCAACTTGAAGTCGGTTGCTAACTGCCTAGCAGCTTAACTGTTTGGTTTTGGTATAATAGCCAATTCAACTATATGGTTGGGAGAGCCTTAGTACAAAAACTGTCAAATAGAGTCCGATCAGTGAAATGGTTCACCATAGAATTATACGTGAATTCAGCTTGACTTAAGACTTCATGCCATTTCTTTAGTTGTTCGTCCGCTAGACATCTAATCATATTTGCAAGTGTTCTATTGCTGACCTTAGTTTGGCCATCGATTTATGGATGATAAGCAGAACTCTGGTTGAGTTTGGTATGAAATTGCTTCCAAAGTTCTCTAAAAAAACTGACTTTGACATCATGGTCAGAGGTCAAGCTTCGAGGTATGTCATGCAATCAATCTGCCTTTGAAAAAGACTCATGCCACATTAAGTGCATCGAATGTTTTCTTGTAAGGTATGAAATGTGATATTTTGAAAAAATGATCAACAACCATCATCAAAGAATCCATCCCATGCTTTGTTTTCGGCAGCCCCAAAACAAAATCAAGACTTAAACCTTCCTAAATTGAATCAGAAATTGGTAACAGGTTGTATAGACCGGTTTTTTGTGAGTATCCCTTGCAAGTTTGGCATTTATGATAACGTTTCACATGTCTTGATACATTCCGCCGGCTCTTAGGACAAAAGAAGTGAGCTTGCAACAATGATAAGGTTTTATCTCTTTCAACGTGAGTTGCTAGACCAACACCATGGAGTTCTTGAATTTTTTGCATTCTTAGTGAGGTATTTGGTACACATAATTGATTTCATTTAAATAAATATCCCTTTTGGAGAGAATAGTCTGTAATTAGCTAATCTGAATTGCATTTGTTCCACGGATCATCAAAATTTGAATCATCTGAATATAAATTTTTGATAGATTTCATACCAGTGATATTAGTTTGCAGGGACACTAAGAGATTGGCTCGTCTACTCAAAGCGTCAGCAACTTTGTTAGTCACTCCATATTTATTTTTTAGAACAAAACTAAACTTTTGTCAAAAGATGATCCATCACATGTGTATTCGATTAAATATTTTCTGACTTTGCAGAAATTGTAGAGAATGATGATCACTAAACAAAATGAATTCTTGTTGAATAAGATAGTGCTCCCAATGTTTTAATGCTCTTATGACAACATATAAGTTTTGTTCATTTGTGGACCATTTTTGACGTGGCGGGCTCAACTTCTTGCTAAAGAATTCGATGGGCTTTCCTTCCTGAGACAAAACTGCATCAATCCTAGTTGTTGAGACATCAACATCAACTTGGAATGGTTCTAGAAAGTTAGGAATGCTTAATACATGGGATTCACACCTTTCTTTGATGGTTTCAAAACTTCTTTATTGTTTATGCCCCCAGATAATTTTTTTTTTATTTGAGTGCATTTGTGATTGGTCTCATAATTGTCTTAAAACCTATGAGGTAAAAGTTTTGTTTTGTTGCAATATCATAAGTTAACACACTGGTTTCCCACAATATCTGTAGCTAATTTATAAGAGGTTGCAAGCACACGTCAATTTTACTCTTTGGGTTATGTGGACCTAGTATGATCATCGTTAGAAATAAAAATGATACAGCCATATAATATTAGGGGGAAAATTATATGACATGAAAATAACTGGCCAACAAGATAGGTGTTGCAGCATGACTTTAAGGTGTGAACCCATCCGCACATAAGCTAAGCATAACGTTGCATGGTTCTACTGCCAAAATTGGATACATGTGGTTGAAGTGTTTCCAAGCTTCAGCAGCTGAGGGATGAGTCATTGCATTAACACTGACAAATCTGATATTATGTCATGTCATCTGGGGAGCTGTAAAATATTTCAAATTCAAATTAGGATCACACAAGCCTAAATAAAAATAATTTTATAGACAGATTGAGCATATCGACAAGAGGTAACTAATGTTGTCAAAAGTGATACAATTTGAGCCTAGATATGCTCGCATCAAATACTTGAAGTATATAAAAGGTTTTGGTGCATTAATTTGAAGGTTAAATGATCTTCAAATTTGGCTTTCTTATAGTATAATAGAGTGGCTCGATGAGTGGAATCTAACGAGCCTAATATCATCTAATTATGTGATTGTTAAGACATATAAATGTTTAAAAAATTAATTGTGATCAAGAGAATAAACGTGAACCGCCAAGAAATATTTTTTTGTAATTATGGCTAAATTTATGGAAATGCCTCTCAAAAAAGTTAAAAATTAACCCCATTTTTCACTTGATTAAGGGAATGAGGGGAAAAGAGAGTGAGCTGACTACTAAAACTTAATTCTTGAAGTCCTGGTTGTTATCACCTATCACTTGAGATCATGGCCAACCACCAGATATTGTTGCCAACTCTGAGAGGTCACTATCGACCACCACTAGAAAATATTAGAATCAACTATGATTGTTATAACTACAAATTACTGTCATTGTCCAACTACAGCTTCGGTAGCATTTTCGTGACTATTATAGTCACTAATTATGGCTTTGACAGCCAACTATGATTGTTATAATGATCAACTATAATTTTTATAGCCAACTATGACAGTTATAGCCACTAAGTATAGTTTGGATAGCGAACCATGGTCGTTATTGCCACTAACTATAGCTTATGTAGCTAGCTATAACTATCATAGTCACTAACTACAGTTTTTGTAAATTACATTTATTATTTTCATCAACTACAGCTTTTGTAGCAAACTATGGTTATTCTTCAACTACAACTTCTATAGCCAATTAACTATGATTTTCATAGCCACAAACTATGATCTTTTTTGCCAACTACAATTGCTATAACGATCAATTATGACTTTTGTAGCCAACTATGACTATCATAATCTTTATATATGTCTTTGATAGTCAACTATTGTTATTATAGTAATTAATTATTGCTTTTATAACAATTTACGACTATTATAGCCTCCAAGTACAACTTTAGTAGCCCTACTACTAGTATTATAGCCACCAATTATGGCTTATGAAGTCAACTCAGTTATTATAATCCCAAATACCGTTGTATAATTATATTTGTATGGTTACTTCAATGTAGTTATGATTTCAACATAAACTTATAATCACAATATTTTTTTAGTCGGGTGAAGTGTAGACATATATACTCTAGATTCATAGTGAATTATTAATTGGGCTAGCCCCCAAGAAAATTTTCCTTTCCAAGATTTTTTTTTATATAACAACTCTAGTTGCCTCCTATACTTTTATTTATGTTTGTGCTAGAAAATTATTGAGTTATGGCTTAAGATTTTTCTACCATCAAGGATTTTCTAGCATACAATAATTATGGTGTGATGTTAACCTTAGTTGGCCAAAACTCTCCTAAGAGTTGAAGAATTTAAGTTTGAATTGCTTTTATTATATGTTAACGACCCTCTAGATGTTTTTAATTGAAAGTTCAATTCTCAGATTGATGAGTGTTGCAGTAAGAATATATGTTATTGTAAGTTGAATGCATGTTGGCTATTAAACAAATATTTATAGAATGCTGAGAAAATTTCTCATCAATACTGTCAAATTATTATGTGCTAAACCATTCTCAATGATAGAAAATAAGTAAGTTTTAACTTAAGAAAAATATCCACCATACATACAAATAGAAGTGCAGCTACATGATTTTGTCAAATTATAATAAGCAAATTATGGTGCTAATTTGCCAAAAATCTGACACAAACCAATGTTAGTGGTGGATTTTTCTTGGAATGGTAAGAAAAATGGGCATCACAAATACAATTAGTGTCCACCATGGTCGAGCCAAACAAATTGTGTTTGATATTTATGTCTGATATTGTCGACATTAGTCAGTTTTCACATGACTCATGCCGACATTAATTTCATTTGCGCCTACCATTTTCAGGCGTAAACTTGTATCATTATTTGCTTCCATCGTTTCTACTAGATTGATGGATTTACATCGGAATTTTCTGAAAGTATCAGTGATGAGAATTCCAACGCAACGCAGATGCAAGCTTATATCAAAATTCAAAAAATATAATAGAACAATCAGATTTTTATAACATATACATAAAAAATATCACAAATATTTACCAGCTAAACATAAAACATATTGTACAAACATGTATCGACAATGAAAACAAATAGAATTTAACGCATATTTCTCAAAATTTATAAAAGTGTCAATCAAACAAAATATATAATCATATATATATATATATATATATATATAGGACAATGTCTAAATATTAAACAAGAAAAAAATATCAAAACCTTTACGGGGCATTATCACTTATCAGCATACTCATTCTCATCCGCTGAACTTAGAAGTCGCTTTCCATGCGATCTACAATTTGCTTCGTTCATGCTACAATGGGCTTAACTCTCTGCTACCCCTCATGTAATTGACAGAGCTCCTCAGTCATAACAGTGACATATCGAGCAAGTTCATCATTCTTTGTTGATGATGACATCAGACCACCTTGAGCAGCTTAGGAGCGCTCAGTCATAAATGCAATGTCCTTTGTGCTCAGGTTATACACTTTCTTATTCCCTATCACCTGACACCACATCTCAAAATTAGGCTGATTAGTGGTAGACTAACTACCACTACTCCTAGCGGTTGTCGAGCTCTAGATCTGCCTCTAGCATTATGTGTCTCGAATGTTCTTATATTTCTATTATACAATTAAAACTAAGGATTAATTGATATTTTACATTTTAATGTAAGAAAATTATATAAAGTTAAAGTTTCTTACTTACATTGACATATCGAGAAAGGTCGGAAACCTATTATTGCGTCCTTTCGTGCTGATGTGCCCAGACATGCAACTTCGCAGTAATAGGCAATCGACCAAACTCCTAAGTTTGTGGACATAAGAAAATAATATGCATAGGATAATTACATAATTAAAATGTAAAGTAATTAGTATATCTTACCAACTTTTTGCAGTTGTCTCTTTGCAGGATTGATCCTCTAATGTGGATAGCGGCGCCCCTAGCTCCCTCGGTCTTCTTGTTCTGATAATTTATTTCCCTCTTGTTTTGATAATAAAAAAAGCCCGTGATTTGATCAACTACACCCTAATCTCATTCCTAATCCAGCTAGGTTGCTCCCTCTTCTTATGGGCTATCGTGAACATATCACCTAGTCGATGTGTGGCATGAATATAAAAATATGATGAATCTGCTGGTGATGCTCTGACAGTTAGTCAGTGGAACTACCTTTGCAAAATAAGAATTATATAATATTTATTAGTATAACAAAATAACTTGCAGTTATAATTCTAATAGAAATTATCTGATTCTACCTAGAACTCCATAAACCACATGCCTCGAATCACGATCAGGGTATTCTTTAGAAGTGATAAAGAGAAAAGTATCTAATCCTAATGATCTTCGTGTTATGTGTGATTGGTTACTTGGGGAGTAGAACTAATTGAAATAGAAATATAAGTTAGATAAAGTATTGAAAAGATCATTCAACTTCTTATAATATAAAAAAAAAAAACTTAAGAATCTCCCTGTGACTCAATATATATTTGGTCAAAGATGTCCTACCTCAAAGTAACAGGAACAGAGGGGTTCGACTCATCTGAGGATGGAGGTAGTGGATGAGTGCTTGATACCAAGTTTCTATATATAAAGATGTTAAATGTGATGTATGTGGTTATAAGATTAATTTTCTTAATAGTTATTCTTAATTTGCAACAAAGGCAAAAATTTGATCCAAAGCAAAAACTGGGTAAATCTTTCACCATGAAGCAAATAAGAATGTAGTTATAATATTTCAATATGGGATACTACGCATGTATACATATCATTATCAAGTAATATAGAACTTTCTGATTAAGTCTCAAATATCAAACCCAAAGGGAGAACTAGATTTAGATAATAAAATTTTACTTAGCAATATATTCTTACATAAACTTAAGATGCTAAATTAGAGTTTGATTCTTTTTTTTTTAATTTTTGATAATTGAAAATAAAGTAAGCAACTAATTAATTTAACTAAAATACTTGCAAGATGAAGGCAATATAAATAAAATATTTTTTTCCTTATTATGAATCAATGATAATTATAGAAATTCTATTATGAAAGTATACTAAATGTGTTGTGTCAAATATGAGCAATAATATTTTTATTATTACCAGAGATGCTATAAAGAACACTAGTTAATCTATAGTTTGAATAGAATTGAAGACTGACTAGGCAGAAAAGATACTAGCTCTCACTATAGAGTTTCCTCTTCTCCCACCATTTGGGGGCTAACATCTCGTATCAAAACCTAAAACTATAATTCAAATCGAGGGTTTTAGTCTGTCACTCTAAAGTCCTCTAATTCTATACCCTTGAAAAGTTTATTTCTCTATTTATTTGCACTCAACCCCATGAACTACATTCTCATTCATGAAATTAATATGCGATTCTAATCATTTGTTGACTGAGACAATACCATCTCAGATCTTACATGTTTTCACAACATGTATTGACATCATAATTGGTCAAATCAAGAAGTAAATGAAGTGCAAGCTTTTAAATCATCACACTTCTTCCAACATTGAAGCCTAATAATTTACACAACTTCCTTTAAATATTTAATCACTTATCATTTTAAGAAAAAAATAAAGAAAACTACTCAGAATCCTTGGAGAAAACACAACCACACATGATTTAAAAAGTAGAAATCATGCACACAAACAAGAAATCTAAATTAAAAACAAGTGCAGTCGCAAAGATAAAAATTATCTTAAATCCCCTCCACAAAATGTCTTGAAGTTCCTTTGAATTCTTTTCATTCACTCACAATACAAGCTAAAACTCAAAATAAAAAGAAAAGGTGGCCGGCGGCGGCGATGACTATGGGTGGCGGCAACAGCGGCTTAGATGGATGATGGCTGTAAAGTTGATGAGTGGCTGACCTCCTCTCTTGGAAAATCTTAGTCTTTTCTTATAAAAATACAAGGGGTGCCCGTGCCTTTGTGTCTCTTCAAAAATGTGTCTCAATTCAATGAATATTCTAGAAGTTGCATCCTCAAAAGCCAAGTGAATGAATTTTCGTGTCCATGGGTTATTTCCTACGTTTTTATCAAGGGTTGCTTCAAACACCTCTTAAAAAATTCTCTCAAATTAAATATATAATCAAGTAACTACTTCTGGTGTTTAAGCGCGTGGTACTGCGCTTAGGCGCGGAGTCTTTGACACTTAGGCGTCAGACTTGGGCCCTTAGGCACCTCAGTTCATTTTTGCTCTAAATTGACAATTTTTACTCATTTTAGTATTTTTCATCCTTTTGATTGTACATGCAAAAATATACACAAATATCCTTCATTAAAATACAATATCTCAAAAATATGTATAAAATTGTGTATAAAAACACTACATTTTAGGTGTATCAGTGCTCATGATAGAAGAGGTGGGAGGGGTTGCAGTTGTGGTGGTATTGATGATCAACACAACACTAGTGCTTATTGAGATATAGCAGACGAATAACTTCTGTCCTTTTGTAAGTACCTGGAACCTAACGAGGACATCAATGAGGTGGCTGATCTATGCTATCACTTGAAGTAATCTATAACAGGGATAAATACTTTAATAAAATTAGCACTAAACAGTAAAAACAAAAACAATAATAGTAAATAGAAAAAGTATAATATCAAGCAACAAAAATAAAAGCCAAATTAGGGGTGTAAACGAATCGAAAACGAATGAACAGAACTTGTATTCGTGTTCGGTTCGTTTAAGATTTAGTTTGTTTGAAATAAGCTCGTGTTTGAAATTGTTCGTGAAGTCACTGTTCGTGTTCGTTTCTTAACAAATAAGCCGAACACGAGCCGAACATGAGCTATTCGCGAACGACGAGCC